>NC_063197.1:2445648-2745648 GCF_017589495.1 Alosa alosa | reverse complement strand
CACATACATACAGCACACTGCTTGCTACAGTAAGCCTCCTCTACATACTTGCTGCACACTGCCCCCCCCCCCCTACATACATAGCACATTGTCTTCAGGATCTTCTCCAACACACATCCTCTACATACTTACAGCACACTGCCCCCACCTACCCACACACACACTACACACACACACACACAGTCACTGCTCCACTCCCCTCCCGCCCACACACACATCTTCACTGTCATCACTCACATACATCATACATACAGTACTCTGCTTGCAGTAGTAAGTCCCTTCACCATACTTGGAGTACACTGCCCCCCTACACAGCACATTATTTCATCAGGAAGCTTCTCCAACACACATCCCCAACATACTTACAGCACACTGCCACCCCCCCATACACAGCACATTGTCTCATGAGGAAGCTTCTCCAACACACATATTGCACACTGCCCTCTCCCCACATACACAGCACACTATCCCATCTCCCCTGTCATCCCCCAACACACACACACAAGACCCCTGGCAGTTGGGTTAGCCCCTTGAGCCGTGGATCTGCCCAAGGTTTCTTCCTTGGTAAGGGAGTTTTTCCTTGCCCCTGTTGCTCTTGGGTGCTCCTTGTTGGGGCCCCCCACCCCCAATCCTCCCCCACCTTTCTTATGCAGCCCTTGCCACTTAATCTACTAAACCCCTCTTCTACTGCACTTTTTACCCCCATAAATGCACAAATAGGCTGACACTAGACATAATTTTACTGCATTTCTTACTTCCAGTAACTATATGCATGTGACAATAAACTTCCTTGTATCCTTGTACATATTAGATAGCTGTATTTGATGTATTTGATATGCTAACAGCTAATGCACTTGTTTTTAAAGAACTGTCATCTCATCAACTTAAGGTTGAACATGCTGGCAAGCAATGGACATAATTGAGGTCTATGCCGTGCTGCTGTAACCTGCGTTGTGTTGAACCGGGCGACTCAGCCTTGCACTCGGCCAGTGTTACGGATCTTAATGAGATGCATGCTAACTGGGAATAAACCATTAGCACATCATCACGAGCAGGCATTTTACCTTATTTAGCCTAGGCTACTGCAGATGTGACTATGATTCGACAAATAGTCAATATCTAACCTTATTTATCAACCTTATTAGTTGACGAATACTGAACCAGTTGCTCCACAAATCTAAGTTCATGTTAATTTGGGAGAGTGCAGCCTGATAAGCGGCTCATGCTAACTTGGAGAGGTGGAGAGATATAGCCTAGCTTCGGTAGGCCTATAGCCTACTTATCAGGGATGTAATGGCTAAACACAAGTATGTAGATTCTAAACAGATGTAAACACAGTTTATCAACCTCTGAAATTTTAGAAATAGAGTTTATCCACCGGTCAAAACAGTTTATTCACCAATTGCAACTAATCACACTGTATTATCCACATTCACAATATGTACACTCATCAACACTCTAGGAATACCACTGGTATTGTATAAACATTGGACAATAACCTCCACCATCATCAAACATGTTCTGAATGCCTTTTTAAAAAATCCGATACCTCATGGCACAGTCCACCTCACCGTGATCACAGAATTCATAGTTTATCCTGCTTTAGAGTATGTTGTTAAAAAAACTCACTTTTCTGTGCTTCCATTTGGGTCTCTGATGCCTCTACAAACACTCCAGGTGTGAAACAAAACCATGCGTTGGGTTTTTGTGGGTTAGTTGAGAGAGGTTGATGTCAGAAACTATGCGCTTCTGTGAGCTAGTTAGAAATTATCCTTATTGAAACGTCACAATAAGGGAAATTTGAATGTTACAGAGCCATACAGGGCACTGACTACCCACCCCCATCTGAAAATTCCAACCCAGTAGGTTAAGAACTTCCTGTCGAAGATCCTCCATTTTGGTTGTAGCCTATCGTTTCCAACAGTAGGCTAGGCTTGGCTACACAAAATATCCATAAACAGGTGTACTAACAATAAACAGGTGTACTGAAAAAACTGACATGAAATGACATGGAAATGACAATGACATTTTTGTACCCATGCCACACAAAACACATACATGGTCGGCAGACGCGCTAATCAGGAGCTTCAAGTCAGACTTGTTCAGAGTTGCATGCAACAGATTATAACGGTGCCCACAGGCTGTTGGCTACAGCATTTAAACCGAACATTGGACATTTTAGATGAGCCTACAGCGAGACCATTTTTCGGCACTTGATTTAATCTTTAGGAGAGATTATTAGGCTATCCCTCTTACAGTCATCAAGATAATGCAATGCAGCATTGTTGCATTTGTGGAAAACATTATATATCTCTGTGAATAGGCTTCTATCCCAAGTTAACATGCCAATGTAGCCTATGCCTAAAAGGTGTACGTAATCTTGTTGTGTTGTGGCATGGTACTGTACTGTAAGTGTTTGATTGCATGTTTGTTAGCACATCAGTCTTTCTATCTTGTATGTCACTGGTGCGCGAGTTCAAATATAGGATATAGGGATATCAGGGGTATTTCTTTGTGTAACCTGCGTTGTGTTGAACCTGCACGATTCAGCCCTGCACACGCCCGGACTCGAACCCGCGAACAGCAGCACCTCGGCTCGGGAGGCGAGCGCTAGTGCTGGGCAGTATGACCAAAAATCTATATCACGGTATTTTTTAAAATTCTTACGGTTTCACGGTATATGACGTTTTTTTTTTCCATGCATAATCAGATGTTCACAGCATTTTCTACAAGTTGAGAGAGGAATTGCTGCAGTAGCCTACATTGAGTAAGGATGGTCTATTTTACTGTCATGATGTAGAATAACTCCACACTAGTGGTAATGCAGTTTTGCATGGCCCCAGAAAATGATGCTGTTTACAAAGAGCCACTCATGATTCTATGAAGAATCTTATCAGAATACAAAGACAATTGCAGTCAAAATACAGAACTTTTACTGTGCAAATTTCACAAACATCTTGTATAAAACTAATACAAAAAGTAGGCTAGTGTAACTTGCAATAATTATACTTTTTTGAAAATTATACAATTTAAAATAAAACCTCTCTGCTAATATGCTTACTCTGTCAAATAGGCCTATCAGAAACATGCCTTATTGTTATTGTGTGGTTTACATGACGTTAGTGATAGGCTCGTTAACTTCATGTGGATGTCTTGTTAGCCTGCCATGAGCTTCGGTTCGGTTCGCTAGGCAAAACATTAACAAAAAAGTTTGTTTTGGTGCACTGATGACAGTCAGGATCATTTCTAACTAGCCAGCTAGTATTGCTCAGTGCATGTCTATAACATGCTTTACTTGCTACCTGGATAATTTCAGCGAATATTCTTAAGCTGAGATGAATGATAAGAACATTAAACTTCACTGTGTTCGGTGGGTTGCTAACTAACGACATCACCTACTAGCCAGCTAGTTACAGCCATATGGTTACAGCTGTTGAACAATCTCAATAGAATTTTCGTGACGGTAAATCCCTTTCAATGCAGTATCCCTTAACTAAAGAACAATTTAAGGTATTCTGTGCAACACCCTTAAATAAACCCCCTACCTAAGGAGAAATTGAGCCTTAAGGGTCATACTTCAGGGGAAAAACTTGTGGGTGTTTTGTGTTTACCCTCACTATGCCTGGCATTGGCACCATGCGTGGTGTGAAGAAAGTCCTGTCTGAAAACCGTCGCTGGGCGCAGCTGTTCCAAACGCTAGGTAATCAAATACACCGGTATGGCGGTATATTAAAAATTCATATCATAACGAAAATATACACCGGTATACGGTGTGAACCGGTATACCGCCCAGCACTAGTGAGCGCGCTAACAATTGAGCCAATAGCCCAGGCTACTGGCTCGCATGCCAGCAGCACTCTTGAGGCGTCGGGGAGTGAGGTTTACCAACGTTCCACAAGCACAGCTAAGCTAGCTGGCATCCGTTACACTCACCCCCCTAAACCTCACTCCCGATCAGGGTCACGGCACCAATGTAACCTGCGTTCTGTTGAACCTGCGCGATTCAGCCCTGCACACGCCCGGACTCGAACCCGCGAACAGCAGCACCTCGGATCGGGAGGTGAGTGCGCTAACAATTGAGCCAATAGGCCAGGCTACTGGCTCGCATGCCAGCAGCACTCTTGAGGCGTCGGTGAGTGAGGTTTACCAACGTTCCACAAGCCGTTACATTTGCAAAGGCTTTTGACAGTCAAAAAAAGGTTTAATTAGGCCTATGCCGTTTTTTTTGTCATGGACACGAATAAAGGGAAAATTGTTGTACTAACCCATATTTCTTCATTACATAGAAGTAGGTTCACTTGGCAAAGTTAGTGTGGTAAATGTCACCATTTCTCGAATCGGAGTCACATCTGCAGTAAATAAGGAAAAACCACCTACTCGTGATGACGTGCTAATTGTTTATCCCCAGTTAACATGCATACAATTAAGATTCGTAACACCGGACTCGAACCAGCTGGTCTCGAACACCCGGACCAGCTGGCTACCTTTACACTGTGGTAAATTCTATGCTGTGCTGGCAAGCATGATTGAGTTCTATGCAGTGAATGACAGTTTTTGGAATTAATCTCCATAACCCCAAAAATGACAGGGAAAATGCCACCATTGTTTTTCTGTGGAAGTGTCACCATTCTTTTTTCTCTACTGCTCTTATATAAAAGTTCAAGTAACAAGATTGATAATTAAGATTTCAGTAGGCCTACAATGCCATACAACTCAACAGCACCACAAACTGCAGCTTTGAAAATGAGCGCACAGTACCAACCAAAATAAACATTATGCTAAATATTACAACATTCATGATGAAAAGATGTATTGCTGGATAATGTATTACACAGCATTAGTTTTGGCTAAGTTTTCCTAACTGGGTATTGAGTTTATGTACAGTAGATAGAGATGTATTAGTCCTGACTGCTACCACTCTTTCTAGGTGGGTGACCGTATTGTATCCATAAACTCACAGACTCTGGATGGACTTTCTCATGCAGAGGTGGTCAACACGCTGAAGAATGCCTATGGAGATATCATCTTACAGGTGCATACACATACTTACAGTGCACACCTAAACATCAACGCAAGGTAATGAGTGTGAGAGCGAGACTGAACTTCCAATGTTGCCTCCCCGATGGCTGAATGGAGCCTCTGCTGATGAAAGCCGTAAGGTTGTCTCTGAAAGGCCTAGATCTCTGGGCAGCAACTCTGGGCAGCAGGCTCCAGCACCTAACTTCTATGTTTTTTTCCCTCTTGAAGTAGTTTGAGGAAGATAGGTGTTTAAGCCTTCTTCCTTGAGATTATGCTGAGAAATATTTAACTCTTTAGACAGTATGGAAACCAGGTAAATACAGTAGACTGCCAGGAAAGGACATAATCAATGTGGGCTGAGCTCAACATTGAGCCAACGTTGAACTTGTCAGCTAGGGGCTTCTCTCAGTGAATGCCAGACATGGGGGACTCGAGTCACATGACTTTACTTGAGTCAGACTCGAGTCACATTTTTTAGGACTTGAGACTGGCTTGATCAACATGTATAAAAAACCTGACTTGACTTTGACTTGCTATTCATGACTTGAGACTTGACTTAGACTTGAGACAAATGACTTGAAATGACTTGACTTTTTATTTTTTCATAGATATTAAGGAGTTAACTTTACGATTTTAGAAAATCTGTTTAGGTGCTGTTGCATGCTTCACGCGAGCGAACCTGTCATTATTACCAAGTGACGCGACAGACCAACAGCAAGTGCCAGGTCAAATGAGACAGACTGAGGTAGGCTAACTGCAAATATGGAAGGCTCTACGCTCTACAAAACATAATAATGCTTGGCTACACATATGATTTATCTGACAACTCAAAGGAGAAATGAACATCAGTCTACAAGTGCGCAAATTAGCGACGTAACCACCTCCACGTCGATTTTCATCCGTCAGAAGTCGTGTTAGAAACCTAATGTCAAATTTAAGGCACATTAAGTTAAGAGTTGGCTCTGAATCTATTATGCTTTTTAGTTAACACGATATTAGGTTTTGTGTGAAATGGCAAAGTGAAACATTTTCTTGTCTAAGTTTAATCTTGATATGCAAGCAAAATGTTGCCAATATAACCTAACCTCTCTTTCTCCCTCCCCCTTAAACACGTCCCTGTTCCATACGTTACAGCCTAGTAGTAACAACAGTCAGTAGGCCTAGCTAACTGCCAGCGATCAGCATAAAAAAGTACTTCACATGTTAGGCTTATGTAGCCTATAATATGATACAGGGACAGGGTCCTAAACCCTACTAAAACCCATTGCGCAGTCACACTCGTCAAAGTTTGGCAGTGACGTCGGCGGCAGCGTTTGATTCATTGATTGATTCACTTTTTTCATTATTGGGTCCCTGGAGATGACGGGTATAACTGTTTGAATATAATTTCATGATTTGATGTAGCTTACCTAATATTTGATGCACATTGAAACAATAATAGGTCTTCTTGAATAATAGATCTACTTGAAATACATTTATTTTTATTTGTATACATTTCATCTTATTCTAAAAATCGTTCAGATGTATGTGGCTTGAATGAATGCAATATATATTTGTTTGTTGCAAAAAAAACTCCAGCAGTTCATAACTTGCCTACTGTAGCTTATTTTAAAATGAAAACGTGGGTAAATCATCATGAATTTGTATGATTTGGCTATGACTTGACTTGCTTGACCCAAGCTATGACTTGACTTGACTTGCTTGATCGTCACAAAAAATGACTTGGACTTGCTTGAGACTTGAAGGTTAAGACTTGAGACTTGCTTGTGACTTGCACATGTGTGACTTACTCCCACCTCTGGTGAATGCCCCTCCTACACCTGGAAGCCCTTATTACAGTGCATGAAAAACTGTACTGTTCTTCCTAGGCTTCTTCTTCTTCTTCTTCTTCTTCTAACGCATTTAATGCAGCTTCAACCGTTTAACGTAGAAACTTCATTGTTACGTAGGTCTTACTTAGGACATGGGTGCTTTGTATGTTTCATCTTTGTAACTTTTATACTTTTTAAACTATTAATTAAAAACTATTCAAAATGTCCCCATAGACTTAACATTGGGCTGATCACAATAGAGCCGTCATCACAATCACAATAGAGCAATCACAATAGAGCCGTTAAGCAATTAGAATCCTATGCCAGGTGGCCAGGCCACCTGCAGCAACTGCCAGTCTCAGGCTTTAAGCATACAAACTGGCTCTCTTAAGACTACACATCCTGTTCAACTGCTTCCTCTGCCAAAAACTGTTTCAAAATAAAAGTCCTCACTACAATAATTCACTGATAAACAATTTAACCCTTCAAACTACTGAACTTTTTAACTGTTCAGCCATTGTAACTGTCACTTGTCATCAACTATGACTCCTACCCACTGTAGCTAGTTAGCATGTTAGCATAGTTAGCATTTTTAACAAAACTGCTAGAAAACATTAGCTAAGTTAGCTAAGTAGCATGGTTAGCATTGTTTGCATAGTTAGCATTTTTTGCAAAACTGCTAGAAAACATTAGCTAAGTTAGCTAAGTAGCATGGTTAGCATAGTTAACATTGTTAGCATTTTTAGCAAAACTGCTAGAAAACATTAGTTAAGTTAGTCAAATATCTACACAGCCATTAAACTATTTGAATATCAACATTCATTAAACTTTCAGTCTGTCAACAACTTTTAAACTATTTACATTCAACTTTTAAACGGTCTACTTTAAAACTATCATTAAACTATCTATCTATTAAACTAGCTGTCTATCAAAAACTTTTAAACTATCTACATTCAGCTTTTAAATGGTCTACTTTTAAACTATCATTAACCCTCTAGGCGCCACGGTCGAGTTTACTCGACAAGATGCGGTACTGAATAAAATGGCCGATTTAGTCAAATAGGGTGTCATATTTCGTTCGACCTCCACTCCACTAGATGGCAGACATGTCATACGTCATCCCCGAGTCCAAAAAAGGTCATGCTTTAAACAAAACTTTCGAGCTACAGCGCATTGAATCAGTGTGTGCAATACCGGAGCTAGTGTGCGTGTGAGCCACTTTATCAGAGCGATATTGTCAACGTCAGCAAGTATTTGCATTAGATTATCGTCTAATGGCATCAAAAAAGTTTACCCGAAATGAAGTGTTGGGTCTTCTATTCGCGGACCCTGATTCTGAAGGGGAATATCTGCCTTCAGAAAATGACGGTGATTTGTTTAGTGAGGCTTCAGATGCATCCCTGCCTTGCAATGTTGCAGCTGGACAAAGTGAGAGTTTAGCTTACACCAAGCACAAACGTTGAATCGTTTGCCCTATGTCAGTGGTGGGAATAATGTTTCACGGGGTCGGAGTGTTCATCGGGAAGTTAGCAGGGTGTTAGTGGTGTGGCGAACGAGGCTGGAGGTAATGTCCATGTAGCTAGCTTCTGTCTTCTGACCGTGTCTCCTCCCTCTCGCAGCCACAGTAACGCGTGGTGGAGCCTTTGTCTAATGCCACTGGGTATGTTAGACAAGGTCGAAGTGCTCATAGGACAGTTAGGAGGGAACGTAGAGGCAGTGTGGGGAGTCGCAATGAGAATGACAGTAGGCCTAGTCAGAGTTGCGCAAATTCTCTCCACTCGGCGCGCGCGCTAGGCAGATCTGACCATGCTGTTCGCAGCAGGAGCAGAGGTGGTGACACGGAGCAGGGGAGCCATTAGGCCATGCATAGTCTATCACAAGATGATGGGAATGCCGGCCCTGTATGGATAGGGATAGGGAGTCATTATCTCTACAGCAAAAGGCCTGCTACATAAATTGTCAGCCATTTATTAGTAATGATTTACACTGTTGATTTGCTATCTATTTCCCTGACCATTTAGGACATACACTATGTGTTCTTTTTTGTGTGTTCATGTCCTTGTGATGTGTGTGTCTTTGTCAGCTAAGAAAAAAACAACAAAAAAACATCAACAAAAACAACAAAAAGAAAAAAATACTAACATTGTCTCTCGTCTTGTCTCGTCATCTCACTCCTGATCTGTGCCTTGCCGTGGCAAGTGAGCTTTTGAACTAAACAGGTCTTGTCTACTTGTGTTTGTGTGTCATCTGAATAATATATATGTGCCCCATACATGGAATCAGAGTGCCTACTGTATGAAGTAAATGGAAAATCTCTACAGCAAAAGGCCAGCCTACCGCTACATGCATTTGGTTTGTTTCTGCCATTTATTAGTAATGATTTACACAGTTTGTTTACTACTTACTATTTACCTGAGCATTCAGTATTGTGCAATATAGCATGCAGAAGGTGAGGGACATTTTGGGGTGAAAGAAGTGGTGCATTTTATCATTCAAACATGCAACTTTTCATGAAAATTCTATAATCCAAGATGGCCGCCACCATATGACGTCATAATATGCAAATTAGATATAAACATTTAATCTCCACATAAACTTTGGGTCATCCTTAATATTGCTCTAATTTACAGAAAGTCTCTATCTCATCACTTTTAAGATATAGCCTTTTGAAATGAAGATGTCAAAATCGAACGTTTCGAAAAAAAACCTCCTAAAGGGTTAAACTATCTATCTATTAAACTAGCTGTCTATCAACAACTTTTAAACTATCTACATTCAACTTTTAAACGGTCTACTTTTAAACTATTTAAACTTTTATTAAGCTATGCAACCACCATGTCTATCCTAGCATCACTGTAGTAACCATCTCTGTATTATCTATTTTAACTATACATGATATTTTACATCACAACTTTTGCATTTTCATGCACTGGTAATTCCTTGGAATTGCATTTCTAGTTTCAAGCCGCAACTCCGCTGCAACCGTATCATTACTCACGACATGCCCTGTCTGCAAATTCTCTAAGCAAACAGTACACAAATTAATTGACACCACCGTCAGTAGCACTTCAGTCACTCCTGTGCCAGCGAGCGGCCAACACTCTACAAGCATTGTGGCTCAGCCACAGCCAGACACAATCACTTGTCAGTATTCTACTGTAGCGACATATTGTTGGCCTGCATTGATGACCATCACCTGGGCACTGCAAATATGAAGGGGTCTCATGTTCAAATCCTAGTGCCTCCGGTAACAGCCACCTCTGGCAGCTCACCATCAAGTGCTCATCAGTCCATGTAGGGATGTGTAACGCCTCCGATAATGCACCCCTGACAGCACTCGATTGCGTCACCCCCGCCATGGCCAGACACTAGTGCTGTCATTGTCCTGCTTGTGCTACATGGTCAGCTTCCTTCCAATGCTAACCGCCCTTACAATGTAAATGTAATGTTTGCTGCAGATTTGCAGCAAATTTGTGGGTGATTTGTGGGAAACAAATGAGTTCACTAGAAAATATCGCCAGAAGTTTGCCAGTGTTGGCCACTAGAGGCAAACTTCCAGCAAAGTTCTGGCAACAATGAGAAGTTTGCCACTAGTGGCAAATGTGTTCGCCAGTGATTTGCCATCACACTTAGCCAATAATGGCAAACTTCCAGTGAACTTCTGGTGACAAACCTAATTTGCATAATGACATTGCTGCAAATTTGCTGCAATATTACCAAAAGTTAACCGCAACTGTTTGCCAGAAACCTAATTTGCATGTGAAAATATGACCTTGCCAGAAACCTGAAATTTCTGTAAGGGCGTGCATGCAACGCCCCCAGTGAGTCTGTCAGAGTGAACACTTGTCCATCGTCGCCAGTGAACTCAACTGAAAGAGAACATAAGGTTATGAATATAACCTCAGTTTTATGAAGGAGAACATGTGATGTTAACCTTTTCATGCCTCATTGCACTGGTACGAAAGATCACTGCAGAATTATTAGTGAGGACCACTTTCTCGCTGTGTGCCCTGATATAGACACAGGCCCTGGAAAACACCCAAACAAACACAAAAGGGTGGTTTGAGATTGGTACAGATTGATGACGTCATCCGAGAATGATGTGCCATTGGTTAACGTCTTAGGTCATGTTTTTATGACATAGCAGAAGAGTACTGGTTCCATGTCTGCACAGTTTGATTGACGACTGTCATATCCTCTTTTACTGGTTACTGCCTTTACTTCTCTATTTTCAGCCATTTAATGAAAGCCACCCTTTTAAAGAAGTTTGGCTGAATGTTTTTGTTAAGTGTTGAATTTGTACGAGCCAAGTTATAAAACTAGAAAATATGACCGCCGCCCAGTCCAGCACATTTTTTCCACAAAAATAAATCACGCTGAAAGGCCTATATGATTCTAACTGTCTCACTAAATTGCATTATCCACACTCAATTCTCACTGGTATCTGCTAGACAACAAGTACCAAAACATGATTAGTTCATAGATTTTACATGTAAAATTCATTTTATACAACCCCACCCCTATCTTGCCTGTTCATAATTCTGAGAAATTCTTGAATTGTGTGCATGTGTGCGTGTACACGTTTATGTTTATGTGTGTGTGTGTGTGTGTGTGTGTGTGTGTGTGTGTGTGTGTGTGTGTGTGCGTGCTTGTGTGTTTGCCTGCGTATGTGTGTTTGTGCATGTGCATGCATGTGTACATATGTCTACTGTGTGAGTATGTGTCATACATATGATTACTGTGAATGTATGTGTGTGCGTGTGTATCTGTTTATGCACATGTGTGCACATGGAATGGGTTAACATGATCCCTAGAGGCAAACATACGGAAAAAATTGGTCATCCTAGGCCCTACGGTTCTCAAGATATTCACAGAAAACTGTGTCTGCCCTACCCTCCTTTGGGGGGGTCCAGTACAGCGGGGGGGCTACAGATCAAAACGAAAAACAATGGTTCCATGCTATCCATGTGGGGTTACATGCCCACCAAGTTTCGTGTACCCCGGTCTTTCAGTGTCCCGGGAATCCTTGTTGGTGTACCGTCACTAAATGTACACAAATTATTTTATTGTAAGGCCCCCCATGAACGAAAGTTCACAAAATTTGGCATGCATTCGGAGGGTGTCATAATGATCCTACACTTTCAATTTCGTACAGTTTTGACCATGTCAGCCAGAAATATTGTGATGAAAACACCTAATTTTTTGCTTTTTAATTTTTAACTAGGTGGCGCTATACATGAAATAAGTGGTAATGGGATGGGTTGACATGCCCCCTTAAGACCAACATACAAAAAAAAGGTGGACCTCCTAGGCCCTACAGTTCTCGAGATATTCACAGAAAACTGTCTCCGGCCACCTACAGGCCAGTTGGTGTATAGTAACATAAATTAATTTATTGTGTGGCCCCCCATGAACTGAATTCCACGAAACTTGGCGTGCATTCAGAGGGTGTCATAATGATCCTTCACTTCCAATTTCGTGCAGTTTTGACTATGTTAGGTCACAGATACCTGCGATTACAACACCTCATTTTTACTTTTTTGGGTTTAACTAGGTGGCGCTATACATGAAATGAGTGGTTATGGAATGGGTTGACATGGCCCCTTGAGATCAACATACAAAAAAAAATGGTCCTCCTAAACCTTACGGTTCTCGAGATATTCACAGAAAACTGTGTCTGCCCTACCCTCCTTTTTGGGGTGCAGTCCAGCTGGGGGCTACAGATCAAAACGAAAAACGATGGTTCCATGCTATCCATATGGGGTTACATGCCCACCAAGTTTCGTCTACCCCGGTCTTTCAGTGTCCCGGGAATCCTTGACGGAAATTTGGACATGCGAAAAAGAAAAAGAAAAAAATCTGACTAAACCTAAACGCAGCGAAGCGGCGGTCATAATAAGTAAAATCTCATTATCATGCCAATTTCTCTTGGTTGTTTGATATTACCGATAACATAGCAGAGCACAAAGAGATTTAAAAGATCAGAGAATGCTTCAATTCCCAGAGAAAATTCTGCGTGGCAAGCTCTGTAAGGCATGTAAGGATTTTTTTGCAGGCATGGTGGTCTTTTTCAAGTAATGCAATAAAAAGATTCTGTTTCCAGCCTCAAATCAAATCATATCTTCGATATATAGTACATGCATTAGATAGACATTTTGATAACCAGCTGAAAAGACACATGGGTCATGTGCAGACATCAGTCCCTGTGTCTTGACAGAGCAATCTTCCCTCATCTACAAACTGCAACTAAAATGCACATGTGCAGCGCAGTTTGTAGTTGCACTACACAAAATGATGTGAAAAGTAAACACCTAGTTGCTCTATTTCATAATGTTGTCTGTGTGTCTCTGTGCATTAATTATGTGTTTTGCAGGTGATAGCAGACACCAACATCAGTGCCATTGCCAGTCAGGTGGAGAGCATGTCCACCAGCATCAGCAGCACTGCCAACCTTGAGGCCCCAAGCAGTGAGCCTGAGTGAGTTTACACATACTTCTCAGTACTGCAATACTGCATGTACATTTGGCCCAATGTACCAGTAACACAAGCATGCTGAAACTCACAAACAAACATGCTCAGCAGTGTATATGATATGTGTTTAAAAATATTTGTTTTCCAGTTTTCCAGTGGCTTTAAAAATATTTTTCTTCTGTCATTCAATTGTACTATACAATATAATAACCTCTGTCTTTACTGGAAAAAGGATGTAAAGTAGAGTCATAGTGGTATGACCATGGAAATGATACAGAAAATGCGAGTTCCCTCCAGTATTATAAAATTCACTGGATTTTTCAGGACGTTGTTTTCCTATTGCCTCGTTTCACTTCTTACTTTTTCCTCAAACAATCATGATCTTTGTATATGTGTTTGTTGGCAGAACTCCAAAGCCAAAAAATGTCACATTGGAGAGGGGTGCTGAAGGCCTGGGCTTCAGTATTGTTGGAGGCTTTGGTAGCCCTCATGGTGACCTACCTATCTACGTCAAAACTGTATTCAGCAAGGTAACAACTCTGGGAGAGGGAAACTGTCTAACCCCTTAACCTTCAAGACATTGTGATGATTTATTGATGGCTTTATGAAAACATACACTTTAACAGCTGTCACTTAAAAAAAAGAGTGAGTTTAAATGGTGAGATAGATGCCTTACCAGTGAATGATACGCACAATTCGAATTGCAATTCTGCTTCCTGTTTGCTACCTCAATTGAAATGCAAGTGAAATTCAAGAATTGAATTCGAATTTAAGAGCCAGTTTCAATTCAATTCTGGAATTTTGCACAAGCCTGAACTGCACCTATAAAGAGTTATGTTGTAGCCCTTACACCCTACAATGCTTTATAAAGCTTTTTTACCTCATCATTGCATTATCAAGAGGTCAAAGAAGCTTAATAATGCTCAGTGAAACCTCAAGTTGTAAAGGCTTTTAAGACAGTAGGCTATCATAATACTTCATAAGTGAAGTCATGGTCATGGATATGTATAAATAGTTATTACTATGTCACTTATCGATTTATTAATGCTTTATTACCCTTTATGGATGTATTTACCAAACTTTTTAATCAAATATGTTAACAAAACACATTATTTTTAACTTGACTTTATCCAGAATTCATATTTCTGTTTTTTGGAATTATATGCATATTACCATATTTTTTACACAGATAATGCTTAATTCAATCAAAAGATTTCAGAAAACTTGCAATACTATTTACAAATAATATTTGTATTTATGTGAGTAAACAATTGGGCAACTTTTATGGTGATATCTATTAGAATTTTACTCTATTCACTTGTAGTGATCGCTTTTTGATCAAAAGTGTTTTCCATGGCAAGGCCCCCAAATACGACTAGGTTCTCGAAAAGGCCCCCCTTTTGCAATATGTCTTATTAAACCCATTGACAATACTACGGCAAATGGAAAAAATAAATTAAGCTAATATTTTAAGTTAATCTGTTTAGCCACAAGCACTTCACGATAGAGCATACAGTGTGTGAAAACTGGATTCAGGGCTATTTCTGCTTGATGAAAGCTGTCACTCCACTGTTACCAGTCATAGGCCATAGTCCCGAGGCCCCGTCTGAACACACTCCCACACAACAATGATGTACTCGTCCAAAACTTGAAAATATCTCTCCCTTTGGTTCTACTTTCAAAAAGGTTTCACTGTAGTTTCCTTTCTAAAATATTTAGCGAACTCCATCCGCATCAACAAATTCACAATGGCCAATCTTTGAAATTAAACGGTCTCGCTTTTATTAGGAAGACATGAATTCTGGGTGGATTTGGACAAGCCTCTGACTCGTGTTGTGGGTGATATTGGAGAATTTGGCGAAATTGGAGCGGAAAAGAATGGCCGTTCCGGCCTATAAATTACAAAGCGCTCCGCGCTCCAACAAAATTCCATCCGCTATAACATAGTGGTATATTAGTATTCCAGTTTATGGTTGTGACATTTTTTCTCTCACCTGTAGGGGGCCACAGCAGTGGAGGGTCGTCTGAAACGTGGTGATCAGATCCTCTCTGTTAGTGGTGAATCCCTGGAAGGGGTGACTCATGAGCAAGCAGTGGCAATCCTGAAGAAGCAGAGAGGGGTAGTTACCCTATCTGTCTTGTCCTGACCTCTTCAACAACTCAACTCATCCCCAGTCAAACCAGGACATACAGTGCCTATAAAAAATAATCACCCCCCCTGGATATTTTCCCTTTTATTGCTTTAATAAAGTCAATTTGTACTTTTTTACAATAATTTACAAAAAACTTTCTTTAATGTCAAAGTTAAAGCAGACTTCTACAAAGTAATCTTAATTAATTACCTGCCCAGGCTAAACTGAAAGTTTACATGATGATAAAGGTGTTTGAAGACCAGACAATCAGAAAGATTATCATTGAAAATATAATGTTCAGATATGCGACGACCAGAGCTAGTGAGCGGTGCGAATATCCCGCTCCTCGCTCAGGTGGCTGTTCATTCGGCCGCTCCTCCGCTCAAATTTGTGTCAGTTCGCTCCGTTCAATTTCGCATATTCAATCAATAAAGTCAATTTGTACTTTTTTACAATAATTTACAAAAAACTCTCTTTAATGTCAAAGTCAAAGCAGACTTCTACAAAGTAATCTTAATTATTTGCAAATGTATAATGTAGAATAAGTGGTTCCATAAATATTGAAACATGGTGGTGGCAGCACCAGGGGGGTGCTTCTCGATAACATGCCCTGGAAAGCTTGAAAAGGTAAAGGGTAAAATAAATTCAGCAAAATATATGGAAATCCTGGAAGACAACCTGATTCAGTCTGCAAGAGAACTACGACTTGGGAGATGATTTACTTTCCAGCAAGACAATGACCTAAAGCAGACAGTGAAAACTACACAGAAATGGTTTAAAAAGAACAATGTGAATGTTTTTGTGTGCCCAAGACCTCAATCCAATAGAGAATGTGTGGCTGGACTGGGCTGCCTGCGCCTAATCCCTGTGCAACCGGACCAAACGAGCCGTGGAAAAGAAAAGAAAAAGAAAATGGAGTAAAATGGAGTATCCGCATGCGCAAGCCTAATTGGGACGGATCCACGCAGACTACATGCTTTAATTGCAGCCAAAGGTATATCTACTGACTTGCAGGGGGTGAATATTTATGCAATCTCTTATTTTTTACATATTTTTAATTAACATTACTTTGTAGAAATCCACTTTCTCTTTGACATTAAAGAGATTTTTGTAAATTATTGAAAAAAAGGCCAAATTAAATTTCAGTTTATGAAAGCAATAAAATGGGAAATATACAAAGGGGGTGAATACTTTGTATAGGCACTGTATGACCTGAGGAACTTTATATTAACTTCAAAATGGATTTGGGATGCTTTTGGTTTAAACCTATCCAGCACCTGCCCAAACTTGAGCCCTTTAATGTATGTGATCTTGACCGCGTGAACATCTTGTGAAGAGCAGCTTCACCCCATGGTGGACTGTGCAAGAAGAGAACAATTTGTTCAGATACAAAAAATCAGTAGTGTGCCCTGGTGTTGCCATGAATGAAGATATTACAATAACTAATGAAGATATTACAATAAGAGCCCCAACTATGCATATGATTAGCACGCTCCAACCACAAACAAGAGCGAAAGTGCCATCAAGGCAGCTATCCTGGATGATGTGACATAGCCACATACACTCAACCAGTTTAAGTGTGTTTTGTACTGCTACCCTGATTTCATGACTTAAATCAGCTGTGCATAAATCACCCAGATGTGTTCTGCATACAAACTCCCTGCTTTGAATTTTGAAAAAATTATATTGATGGTTTTGTTTTTGAAATAAGCACCACAATACAGTACAAAGCAAAAGATTGACTCAAGTGTTATCTTTAATATGTAGTTAGAAAACTCTATGATTGGGAGTCACACAATGCCTCTCTCATGCAATATGTTTTTTTTTTATGATTGAGCATGTGTCTTTCAAATTTTCATACATATCCACAATGCTGATGTCCTGAATCATACAGTATGTCCTGAAAGATTTAGAATTTTAGTGTCAGAATATGTATTTGTAATCATCATATTTGACCAGCTACATATGTTTGTGCTTTCCATCATTTTTATACCTATAATGTATAGAAGTCCATAGGACCCATCATGGACCATTAATTATCTCTGCCAAGGAGGTTGTTGTCTGTCTGTCTGTCAATAAGTGGGATTATGCAAAAAATACTAGCCTAGTGTTCACCTTCTTTATCACCTCACTTTCACTATCATTGCAAGATACAGCATCTGACAATTGTAGAGGTCTGTGCACTCTGAGTGCTCCTCTAGTTTATTGCCATGCTCGTGGTAGTTTTTTCATGTTTCTTTCTTTGGAAGACATCCTAAATGCTTACAGTTTTTTCTGATGGCTTAAGCACATTTTTGTAACTATTGGCTATTTTTGCAAAACTCTACAAGAAAACCTTTCACCAAATCAGCAAAACATTGTAGTTCTCTTGCAAAAGCTAATAAACCTTGCTTAACTCTTCAAACCTTCGTAAAAATGGTATTTTCGTATCAAACAGTTAACATAAGCCATCACACTGAGAAAAAAAATCAGTCTTTCAAAATTGTGTCGTCTCTCTCGGTCAGGCCACAAAATTTTGTCTACATCACATGCAATGTCCTCTAGTCCAAGGCACCGGGGAAAATATCTTCTGGAATGCCGTATCCAGGCCTGACATGATGCCTAGTCAATATCCCCACATGCCTACTCCATTGCCTGTAAAAGGGCTATCCGTTGATGGGGATGACAGTCATAGACCTTCCAGCGCCAGGCAGAGAAGAACTCTTCAATTGGATTCAAGAATGGAGAGTATGGGGGGTGGTTGAGTACAGTGAAGAGTGTGTGATCTGTAAACCAGTTGCGGACCAAAGCAGCCCTATGGAAACTAACATTGTCCCATATGATGACGTATCTGGTCTGCTCTGGAGGGGTATTTCACAAAGGCAGAATTAAGACATCAAAGATAAGTGATAAAGCGAGGTTTGACATAGCGTTGTCTGGTCATCCTAGCTCAACTCGTTTCACTTATAGTCCGGCAGCCATAATTTAGGTGAAATGTAATGTTTAAATATGTCAAGGCTAAATTCATCCAGGATAACCACAAAATCCCAGCTTAATCCCTTATCTAGGTTTTGTGAAATACCCCTCTGGTATTAGTGAGCCTGTCATGTAAGGTGTCCAGGAATGTAATAATGTGTGCAGTGTTGTATGGGCCTAGGGTTGCATGATGGTGAACAACACCATTTTTACTTATAGCTGCACACATAGTTATGTTACCACCACGTTGTCCTGGGACATTGATTATGGCACGGTGTCCAGTAATGTTCCTGCCACGTCTCCTTGTTTTAGTGAGGTTAAAACCTGCCTCATCCACAAAAAACAGCTCATGACCCATGGCATCTGCCTCTAGCTCCATCACTCTCTGGACAAGACAAAACAAATGCAGCACAGCAGGCCCATGCACAGCACAGTATGCACTTCCAGATTCAGTACCAATGATACTATAGCTTACCTGCACATAGTCATATCGCAGTTGTTTTACACATTCACTGTTTCTTTCAAAGGGACTCTGTAGATTTGTTTCATTCGGATTCTGTTGCGGGCAAGTACACGACATAATAGAAATGCTCACGTATGTATGTTTTGTAAGGTGGTGTCATCCTCAATTATGCGCTGCTGTATTTCTCATAGCCTTATGGAATTATTTGCAATCATCACATTGACTATATGGGTCTCCTGTTCTGCAGTGAACATTATTCCTCTGCCCCCAGCATCTGGACGTGTAGCAATTCTGTAAAGTAACAATTTCAGTATTTTTACATGTATGGTATTGTTCTGTTTCTCATTAGAGTATTGCAGTGCTACGACTTAGTGCAGAGTGACTGTACTGTGGACAAAAATGTCCAGGCACACTCAGGTGTGAGAAATCCCTGCAGGTTTATTCACGATACCAGGAGCAAGTCACTGGCAACAGCACGTTCCAGTAACACAACTTAAAGTTCTCCATCTTATACATGTTAGTTACATTGGTCATACAAATCACATGAGTACAATGTTCTTTTCCAAAACTCCCCATATATGCAGAAATACAACAATACATGTACACTTCTTGGACATAGCATGTGATCCATATGCCATACGGAAGTGTGGCTACTCCAAGTAAGATAATTGGTCAATACTTACACATCCTTCAGCGTTTTCTTGCCATAGTCTATTTCCTGTCTGGATATTCCTAATATTACTGCCTCAGGCAGAATACCCTTAACTCATGACAAAGGGGTCGGATGACCTTTATTAGAAAGTCGTGACAAGGAGAGAGCAAATGACAGACAAAGCCAAGTTGATGCACAGTATTGAATGTATAGAAAAGCATACACATAATGTATGAAAATGTATTGTTAATCACCTCTATGTAATAAGATTTGTTAGTAATCCAAAATTTCTACCCCATTACTAACCGATTCTCATTTCGAAATGTCCTTTTGATGCTTGCTACAGTGTAGCGGCTCAAGTTAGGCTGAACCTGTTGGCCAGCTTCCCTCAGGGTCATTCCATGGTCCACCATTGTCATCGGTAATTCTATTTCTTACTCTTCTTACCCTTCCTCTTCCCCCTCATAGTCCTCCTCTTGCTCCTCCTTGTCCTCTTCCTTTAACTTCACCTCCTTGTCCTTGTCGTCCTCTCCCTCTCGCTTCTTCACCTCCTCGTCCTCTTCCTCCTCCTCTTTCTCCTACTTCTTTACCTCCACATCCTCTTCCTCGGCCTCCTCTAATTCTCACTCACTCTTCCTGCTCCCTCCATTGTACCCATTGTACATTACCTGTGGCTTATTTATAGTGCTTAGGCTGATTGCAAAGTGAACTACAGTAGTTATTTGACACGTGACAGTGTGCCAGACAGTTGGCAAATAGTGTAAATAATAGCCATACATGTGTATAGTTTTGCTAGGAGTGTGTCGATCATTTGGAAATTGAGTGTAAAGCAGTGAGTTGTGTTTACAGTTACGCAAAATGAGTGCAGTTTTGCAAAGTGTGTGTTACAAAATTAAAAAAACTGAGTGCAAAGCAGTGTTTGTGCTTTTAGTCTTGCAAACTCAGTGAGTGGTTTTGCTAAGTATTAATAGTTTTAGAAATTGTGCTATAAGAATCACGGTTAAGGTTTAAGCATTCAGAAAAAACTGTAAAGTGGTAGTAATCTGTCGTTCAAGCTGACTATGACAATGGTCACAATTCGAGAATCACATTGTAGATGTAGCTCTTGAATCCATACAGCCATCATAATTATAAGCAGTATAGGAGTTGGACAAATATGTTTGGACAAGCATTTTGATAAGGTTATTCTCTATGATCAGAGATGATACCTTTAACATCACAGAGACAGAGCACAATCCAACATACTCTGAAAATTATGCCCAACATATGGGCAGCCGTGGCCCACTGGTTAGCACTCTGGACTTGTAACCGGAGGGTTGCCAGTTCGAGCCCCAACCAGTGGGCCACGGCTGAAGTGCCCTTGAGCAAGGCACCTAACCCCTCACTGCTCCCCTCGAAGCCAAGTTAGCAGGCAGCTCACCGCGCCGGGATTAGTGTGTGCTTCACCTCACTGTGTGTACACTGTGTGCTGTTTGTGTTTCACTAATTCACTGATTGGGTTAAATGCAGAGACCATTCCCTCACGGGATCAAAAAAGTATATATACTTACATACTTATACTAACAGGTCCATTGACTTTGTGTGTGTCTCCTTGTTATTTTTTAAGCCCTGTGTTTGCTCTTGAACTTTATACCTACAGTATCTAAAATCGGGCCCTGTGTTACCACAGCCCTACTGTATGTCCCTTGCATTGAGTCCTTCTGCAATGCATATAACATGCCGTTCACAAGGTCCACCGAGGGAGCAATTCTGTTATTTTCAGAGAAATGTCTTCATTCCAGTATGAGGAACATAAGAATTATGATCGTGTTTGACAATAATTCTCTTTTCAAAACAAAACAGTAAGCTATCTGGCTTGAATATTTTACTATTACCAATTGTATAACACTCAAATGTGAATGAATACTACCCTCCATAATTATATCTAATTTAAAAGTGAATTATGGTATAAATAAACAAATTAATAGATAAATACCTGTTTTGGTCATCACAATTATTTTTATATGCATAAACTATAACAAATGCCCCCTCTATAGAAAGTGAGGTTCACCTAACAGCATTGCTGTGCTTATCATGCACTTCAACATGTTCACAAATTAGAAGTGGCCCAACTTCAAGCAAATTTTGGAATACTGAACTCAGCTGACTTTCAAAAATTATGTTGACGATCGCAATATCTGTCATCTATCACAATTGCATAGTTTACTTAAATTGTGCAGGCCTAAATGGCAGGTTACTACATTACCAACACCATTCTGCTAAAGTGACTTACAGTAATGAGTTATGTTAAGTTTCAGAATTTTGTCATGATTAATTTGCCATGAATATACAACAAAACCATGGTTAACTGATGTTAAATGAGCCTTGTCTCACTTGTCATTACTGTTAGCAGCTCCCAACATGTTCTCTACAAGCCTACTACCAAGTACAATAACAAAAAAAATAATGTGCATTCCCGTACACAGGTGCAACGATTTGTACACAATCCGCTACGATTTCCAGAGACAACTGTTTCCCAATTCACTTCCATTAATTTGCCGCTTGGTGTTGCCCTCAGTAAGATGTCGGCGCACTTTACAACCCCTGGCAAAAATTATGGAATCACCACTTGGAGGATGTTCATTCAGCTGTTTTATTCTGTAGAAAAAAAAACTTTGTTTTCGAACCTCAAATTGCAGAAAAAGCAAAAGGACATGGTAATTCTGACTTGTCTTTAATTCAGAGTTTTGAGAGGTGACTCCACACAAAACAGTCAAAGATCACAACTGTCAATGATGGAGTCTAAAATACTTTTTCACTATATGAATGAAGGACAAATACACTACACTAAAATAACAGACTAAAACAAACAAAACAAAAAATGCAAAATGATGCTTAAGGGATTCTTCCCAACCAAGTCTCAGTCAGTTTCTGAAATGTATGAAAATAACATTAACAAATAAGACGGTGAGGATGTAGTATCCTAAAATGTTGCACATTAATCTACTACAGAAAACATACAGACTTGTTCTGAATTAAAGCAATACAACAAAACATAACCTTAAATATTCAATACTGTATATTACAGCAAATAGTGTAATGAAGAAAACATAAATTGCAATGCATCTCCATCTGGCCACCTTGCCCTTCCCCTCCACATCTTTGAGTATGTCACACATTTGCACGGCTTTCAGCTAGTTCTCACTTATTAGCTGAAATGAATCTCAATGTGTTTATGGAGCACAAATAAATCTACAAGTCCGAGTGCCAGCTTTTTCAATAATTGGAGTCCAGGACTTATGTGGTTATGCGACACAGAGATCAATATGCCACTCATTGCACCGTCAATAAACCCTGTAAACCATGAGACAGACATCTCTTTATCAATTTAATAAACCATGATCATCATTGTGCCTTTAACAAAAGCAAAAACAATTCATGATGCAATATAACAATTTTTTCCATATAGAGTTTAAGTAGTCCTCACAGTGGACTGATGAACACCATATTAGATAGTGCCGAGTGTCCATTTTTCTGCCTCAGGACCAAAACAGAACTATGAATTATGCATTTCGCTAAGAAAGTAGTCAGCAGACTGTCTGTGAGCTGAAGTCTGAAGTTCATTCGACGAGAGAATTTTAGGCAGTAAACATTTTGGGAGTCAAAGTCTGGACCTTAACAAATTGGAGTCAAATCTGACACATGCAGTAGCAGAACCTGGAAAATAATGGTCATGGGAGAAATGGTGCATTCCATTTGTACTCGTAAGTTGTTTTTCCCAGTTCCGAACAGGAAGTTGCAAATGGATTGCCCCCTTAAGTTTTAATACTTACTAGTCAACTCTTTCAAACCATGAGTACCCAGAGTTCAAATTTCCAAGATGGCAGCGCCCATTAATAGTCAATGAGAGCTGTAGATACTTATTAGCAGTTCTGTCCTATTTGTGTTCATTACATCAGTTGTAGAAACAATAATGTCCAACCACTATCTGTCACTATGTTGTTACGACTTTTGTTTGTGTAAAATACTGTGTAATGCTACGTTATGAACTGGCATTGCTATATCTGGTAACAATTGCTCACCAGAGACAATTGCTAACAAACTGTAACATCTTGTTCTTGCGATGTGTGAGCAACTGGAACGCATTCAACTAATTTTTTTCCTCAGATGACGCCATTCCCAGTTACCATTTGCGAGGCAAATTGAACGCAGCAAAAGCCACTGACATCACAGAACTGAACTTGTTCTGGGATGATATTCTTCTCAATTGTTGTGCATTACTTATCAACAGCTCCTGAAAAAGGTTCAAACAGTCATTTCTGTTGGAGGGCTTACACCAGTTATTGGAAGGAGGTGTTTACATAGATTTTCACATTTAATGTCGGATCTTTTGCTTTGGATAAAGGGATAAGGGAAAGAGAGGGGCATTTGTTATAAATCCCTCACAGTGGTTTGTTAATCGAAAAAAAAATGTGACTAGACCCTTTCCCATGTCAATCTAAGGCACTTGCTTATGTTGGTCTGGGACATTGCAGCAGTTGCTGGGTTTTCTCCAACCTTTATCCATCCCATCTCCAGCAGCGTGATTCTACACAATCAATAGTTTCTGTACCTTTTGAGACATCCCTTTAGCTTCTTATGGTAACAAGAAAACTGCACATCAATCTGCCTAAGGTGTCCAGAATTAAATTATTACCATCATTGCATTAGTGTTCCCCAATTCTGATGTTATCTTAACTAATTCTGTATTGCATTAGAGTTCCCATAATTAGCAAACAATACCAAACTAGAAAAAAAAAAAAAGGGTTAAATGCAAGTGAGGTCTGTAAAAACCCACTATGAACTCTATTCCCTGGGCATCATAAATCCAGTGTGCTGGTTCAATACTTTGAGTAGTTATTTGCAAACAGCAATATAGCAAACGGGTAAAGAGAGGTCAATGTTTGTAGCCCTAGATTAATTTCTTATGGGATAGTAATTAGGTGTAGTGTTATTACTTAAAATACTAAAGAACACAGAATAAAGTGACATGAACCATGAGCATCTAAAAATTCTTCCTGTATTCCACTGCTGGTGAGTATGCTCCCAATACCATTGTCGAGTAAAGTCCTTGGAGTTACCACAAACCAGCTTAAAACAGTTCCTTTTTACAGACCCATTAGTTATAGAGTAATAATTCGTGAGCAGCGATAGAATGTTGGGCGTATGACAAGTTGCGACTTCCAAGGCAACAATGTAAAGGTCAACAGAGAGCTGTGTCAATTTGAAGAAATGTTTTTCACAGCACCATCGATCAGCAAATCCTGTTAGAGCTATGTGTGGGAAAGGGTAAGAATCTGGAGTGGTGGTAGTGCAGTTGGTCAGTGCTGCAAGTAGTGATCACAAAATGATGAAAAGGAGGATGACAACAAAAATAACTGCCAACAGAACACCGATGGCACACCATTGACGCCGATCTGCAATAGAAAAGGAAGACGGAAAAAAAGATTGCAGAGATGATTATAAATAATCATCCTGTGAGCTTTTCAAAAGAGACAAGTAAAACTATCTTGTAACCTTCCAAGAGTAAAATATTTTGTGAACTCACACACTAGCAGTTGCACAGAGTACTCAAGCAGTGACATCAATGCTTGAGCTTTTATATTGTGCTTGAGTGCTCATTAATCACGGAATGCTAGAGTATGAATTTAAAACAGTTATCTGTACTACAAAGGGAGTTAAACCAAGTCACATTTAACCCTGAGTCATCTAGGGAAGTCAGGATTGACAAACATTGATTGCCTAACTTTGTGTTAAACTTTAATGTTTAGATGGCTTAGATGAGTAAGATGTTGGTTGACTCTGTGTTACCAAAACTGGAGTTTGTGCGCATTCGCATAGGGTCACGTTCACCAATGTAAGCCGGGTGTATGACCAATTATTTGTACACCACTGTCACATATAGTATAAATGGCAGGCTGAGACCACATGTGTCAGTATGGTTATGAAAGTTTCATTGTGGTGTTTGGTTGGGATATCTTATGAGTGTATACCTCCACTGTTGTGTACCTGGCGCTAGAACCTTTCTGGGATGTCCATGGGGCTCTGACTCATCATACTGATAGAAATGTCTGCTTTCTACATTTGGTGACTGCGGCACAGCAGTGAATATAGTATACATTTGCACTGTTACACAAAGGTCACTATGACAATCATAATGTTGTTTTTTTTCTTTAAAAAATATCAGAAAACGATTTGTTGTCAGCCATCTGACACATGAAACTGCAGTGTAACTCACCACTAGTCATGTGGGAGACCTTAGCCAACTTTTTCATGACATTGTCCAGTCTGGATTGGGTGCTGTCCATTTCGTGGGAGAAGTCGTCCAACATTCTGTAAAATGACACAACAAACAGAATTGTGCTGAGCTGCTACACATAAAATTAAGCTAGAACTAATCTCGGATCAATCAATTTATAAGACATCAAAATAAAAGTTACAGTCTCATTTAGACTCTGGCAGCACAATTAGAGAAAGTATAATCATTTAGGCGTCCTGTCTAGATTTAAATCTAGACTTAAAGACCAAACTATTTTCTGATTGGCATGGGGTACTTTCCATAAGATCATCTCTCAATGCAAATCAAACCAGCTACAGTGGGTACTACTTCGAATTGTCCGGTTTCACGCGTGATTCTCACGTGACCTTGAGCATGGATCATGCGTCTTTTATTTATATTTCCCTAGTGAAGCTGCAATGACCCAAACAACCACCAGGTGGCACCTGTGAGCAGGGTTAGGAACGTCAGCTTTTGCCGCTTTGAGTCTATGCGCGCCAGTATGCTACAGTATGGACCATATACTGTATTTTCCCAAGGTTTTTTCAGTTGTTTCCACAATATTACCCCCTGATTAGCTTTCATTTCGCTGGCTGATAGGCCTACAGTACGTCTCCTGCGACAGTCCCAACATTTAGCACTACATGTATAATCAAAAAATCCGAACGTGTTAAGTTAAATTCAATCCCAAAGCAAACTGAAAATCTTCTGCTTTTAATATAGCCTACCAATGCGCTGCTCCAAACGATATGCAGTCTCACGATAAAACTTGTTATTGTTTATGAAGGTGTCTTTGTTACTTTATGAAAAGGCATCTGGCTGTTTTGTTTATGTTTGTTTTGCTTTCATTAATGGTTTAGCTCATGAGGTCACGAGGCCAGTGGCTACCCGACTATTCGGGAAAAAATAAAATGTCTCATTTTCCGACGCACCACAAAACATCTTGCCTATTCGTCTGGGGCTTTCTATAGGTTTCAGTACGGGCTGTTATTATTTCCATATCCAGTGTTTTGTCAAGGTGCCAATTGCTATTCGTTTTAACGAATATTTATAATAAAGTACTTTTATATTGTATCTTCTTCTGATTGATTTGTGTCCCCTGGGATTTTTAATATGGAAAGGAATATTCACGTCACTTTAAGTGTTTTTTTACTTAATTTACCCCTGGACTGTTCGATGCAAATTATGGGCACTGCACTCCGAGGGAGATTGTTGGTCCACTGTGAAGATTTTCATTGTTGAACAAGTGTCAGGAATTTTGCCTCTGTCTATTGCGTGTCATGGCCAAGTGCATTCTCAATGCATTCAAGTAGCATTCTCTGTTCATTGAGACAGTGCTGTGCAAAGAATTACACAAATAGGCCTACATAAATTGGCTTTATTACTACTTCAGTTACGCTTCTCTGTTCAGGACCTAGAGTGAACAGAGTGGCAAATATTAAATTGGCTAAAACTTGGCTGTCTGTATAACAATGTCCACAAGCATCACTCAGTAACACGCACAAAGCCAAGGTGAGAGCTAGAAGGTAAGAAAAGGAGAGTTTGAAGAAGGCATCATGCTCATTAGGCTATATTATTTTGTGCACAACTGACGCTATATAATGCATGGGCATAACGTTGTTCAATCAGCCAATATTTCAGGTGGCCTGGCGATTTTCGGTATTAATTAGAACACTTGCTGATCACCACAGCATCTAAATCTGTAGGCTAAATGTTCTAATGAAATTAGTATGTTGCCCGCTGACTTTCTGTTGGTGAATGGTGGTTTTAAAAAAAGGTGTTCTCACATTCAAGACTATTTAGTTTAGGATGGAAGACATGAAAGATTTACCAAGGAGTTGGGTTGCTTTAGCCTACTCATTACATAGCTTCTGAAAGCAATCCAGCTTACCGCAGGTTGTACAAGGTACATGTTCCTGTTCTCACTGTGAGTGCCACTGCCAGAACCGCTGTCACCACTAGGATTTAATATTTTTCCAGAAAATTAGATGAATAAGATCCAGGGAAAATATGACCCATTTCCCGGGAATCCCGGGAATGCCTATGTAAAACTGAATTGGAAAAAAAAATGCCTAAACACTCTGCCGCAATATCAGCATTGCATTGAACTTGTGACAAGGCTACACATTTCTTTTAGTTTACAATTCATTCTCATCCTGCCCTTCTTTCTTTTTTATTGGAAGTGTGCTTTCAAGAAGCAGAGAGCGTCGATAGATCTCTGCGCTCAGGCAGTTTCGGATTTTTGTGACAAATTGGCAGCAGATAGAAAACGCACTCTCCGCCTCCACGGATGTAGCCTGAGCTTCAAACAACTGTTGCAGGTGGGGTGGTCTCCTGTTGGTGGCCTCAAAGAGGGGCTACGGTAGGCCTACGGCGCAACGTTACCGCATGACAACAATGGACGCACACTCCTTGGGTTTTTTCATTTTATTTTCCGTCATAACCTTTCCCGGGAATCGGGAAATAGTCTTTATCAGATTTCTCGGGAATTCCGTTTCCCGGGATTAAACTCTAGTTGACACCACCACCACTGCAAACATGTTGTCTGTATTTTTGGCACATTTGGCAGCATTTGCATATTTTTTCTAGCAGCTTCTCTGCGCCTAATTGCGTTTTCTCTCCATCTCAGAACATAACAAATAACGTTATGTTCATCCTACATTGCACTGCACACCGGCGCACTGAGGCAAAGGGAGGAGGTGTTTCATGATATGATTGGAAAATAATCAAGACCAGCGCTGGCCGCAGACCAGTGTGTCAAGGGCAACGCTTCTACTTATCTCTGCTAAAACGCTTCACACGGGAATGGAACCTCAGACTCCCACGTCTTAATCTGTAACTCTAACCATTGAGCCATCTACTTCCACTCTTCAATGAGAGTTTGCAGGCAGACTTATACTTCATAGGCCTGAGCGTCACAATCACAACATTTCTGTTAGCTAACAAACCTGGCCATTGTATGTGTTGACTGAACAAAGATTATGAAAATAAAACACAACTTTTCCATCTAACTAAAGTTGTAAAACCCAAACTATTTGAAAATCATGTCTGAAATCATGTCTGCCTGCTTCACTGGACCCGTAACAATTTTCCTACCGTCGCAACAGATCAACAGAGGATGCCATCTCCACAGCGCTCCATCTGGCACTCACCCATCTGGACAGTCCCAATACATATTGTAACGTTTGAAGGTATCATGACACCAAGCGTTGTTCAATGCAAGCTTTATTGAGTACGAGGGCAGGGACTCAGACACAGAACACAACACACAAGTAATCCCCTCCAAGCTGATCTCCAAGCTAGGCCAGCTTGGCATTCAAACGAGAGTAATGGGTGTGTAGATGAACGCAGAGCTCTATGTAGACTGTAACTATGATGCAATTTCATGATATTTTTTGTAATACTTGAGCGTACAGACAAGTAGAAAGCCCCATATGTGCACATGATAAAAGTGTCATCTCGCTGCAATGAACAGTTCCAGAGCAATTTAACAGATAAGGAGGGGTGTGAATTTTGATGCACAGTGCATCAATCGGGCTCTTAGGCCATCCTTAAAACTATTTTTGTCTGCCTGTCAATTTAGGACCGACCCAATTTTTATTTTTTTCTCCTTTTAGTCCGACCGACTTGCCGGTTGTAAACTTGCATTAAGACTGACCTTTTTTTTTTTTTTTTTTTACCCTCCAAACAACTAATACAAATGCAGTAAAATAATATTAATTATATTCTAGTAAGTATTGTGAATATAAATTGCCTACTTCTTTAAAATAAAAACCTGTGGCGTCATCTATGATTATGTTTACACCATTGGTTTACCCATGTCACACTATGGCCGTTCGCTTTGTTTCAATTGTCAATTGTTCACGCTTGTCTGTAATGATACAGCAAAGGAAATGTTTGTGGTCAGCCTATCAAGTCACATAGTAATACATCTAAAAAATGCATGAAAACATTGACACCGCTTTAACTTGGCATGAAGTTCTGGAAGAACTGTGCCCAGATCTTTTCCTATCCCTTCTCCACTCTAGTCTAACAGTTACCGTGTCGATTGACCTCAAGGAAACCATTAGAGTTTTGGTGGAGGAAACTCAAACAATTGAGGACGTGCTACAGTTTGACCCTCAAATCAAAGTGGTTTCTTTTAAAATGAAGACCCAGTCAGTGACGTTACGATATGCACATTTTTTAAAGTCATACCTACGTAATCCCCATGACCAAAAGTGTACATAAATACATAAATAAATAGACCTACCTACTGTTTGCCTGATACTGCAAACAAAAATATTTTTAAAGATGGTCTTGGGGTTAATAGATAGCTAGATTTGACAGCCATACTGAATACCAATGAATCTATTTAGTCATTGCTGTAAACATATTGTAACAAAATAACACATGAATAAAATGCAGTTGTGTGAGGAAGGGATAGTGACTTACACTGCCTGTTCATCCAACTCTTGGCCAATCCTATGAGACATGTTCTTGAGAACACCAATGGTCCCAGACACAAGCTCTAGTTGCTCATCCTGCTTGTCAGATATGAACTGAAAACCACATAGAGGACCATCAAAGTAACACACAAACAAGACCACAAAGCTAATAAATAAGCTAATAAATAAGCTATATTTATCAATTTTATCAATGAAACATTACTTTTACGTGTCCAAATTATTCATACCCTTTTTAAATAATCAATAAAAACATCTTTGTTTGCCATCACAGCTTTCAAAATGTTTCTTATAATACCTACCAAGCCTCTCCATGTCTCCACAATGACCGTAGACCACATCTTTTTAGCAGCAATATGGGTTTTGAGGCCAGAACCATTCTTTGCAATCACTCTGGCCTTGTTCTCACTTTTGTATGGATTGAGGTCTTAACTCTGGCTGGGCCACTCTAAAATGTTAATATTGTTTCTTGTTCACAATTTATTTCCAACTTTGGCTGGATGTTTCAGATCATTGTCTTTCTTAAAGGTTCCCTGCTCAGTGCCTGAGGTTTTCCTTAAAAATCTTGATGTAGTCCTTTTTTCTCATGAGGACATTTAGTTTAACAATGTTGCCAGGCTCCACTGTCTGAAAAACACCTAAAACAAATGGGTCAATGATGTGACATTGCGCAGTCAGGTGGTGCAACCAGGTAAAATACTAATTGTTGTGCCTAATTATTCTATTAAATATACTTCTTTTACTATGGCTTACTCATAGGATTTATAGCCTGTAGCTTAATTTGAACCTATAGCCTAATAATAACACAGGGGTCGGCCGGGATTTTTTTTCTAGTTGCTATTCACACCATTTAACGTGATTTGAGAGGAACAGGATTCAGGAACTAAAGACAGGCCCTAGACTCACGTCACCCTATGCATTAAACCGCAGGTCACTGCTTGAACATAGTTCATGTTGACAATGGAGAAAACGCTTAGCCTACTTGGTTTCTGACAGAAGTTAAGTTTTGTGTACAGCCTTTATTTGGTGCAAATCTCCTTTACTTTCTTTGGTTACATTATAGGCCATCATCGCAAGTGCTTACAAAATGTTTTTGGCCAAGTTTTGTGCCGTCCCCACATTTGCAAAATTGCTTTAATCCCATTTGGTAAGGAAAGCTGGCTCTGTAGTGGGAGCTGAACTGGAGTGCATCACTTCACTATCTGACAAAAGGACCCTGAACAAACTGATCAACATCTTGGACAATGAGTGTCACCCACTCCACAGCACTATTGTTAAGCAGAAGAGCCTGATCAGCTGGAGACTTCGGCCACTGCCTTGCACAACTGACAGACTGAGAAAGTCATTTGTCCCCAGGGCCATTGAACTGTTCAATGCCTCACTTAAGGGAAGAGGAGAGATAGACTTCTCTGCATAGTCTGTCTGCCTCTTCACCCCCTCCATGTTTGGTACTGTCTGTCCACTAGCCACTTTTACCACTGTCTTTATGCCTCACTGTTTGCATGCTATATTAGCACATATGCATAACCCCCATGCCACAGCCGAACTGTGGCCACACATACATTTTCTTAAATAGTTAAATATATAGATATATAGACTTTACTTTACTTTATTTCTGCATTGTTGCACTGTTGGACTTACTCACTTGCACTATCACCATGACCACTATCACCATTGATATGTGTGCCCTGATTCTGATACCATGGCGGCATTTATTTTGCCGTGGCAGGCCGCCATCCTAAAATCAACGTAGAGGTCAACACTGAAATCAACACTGAAAACCCCTATAAATGCTGCACAGCCATTAAGACTTGTTTAAACAGTCTTCCAACTTGCAGAGTGAGAGCCACAAAATGCATTCTGTTTTTTTGAAAGCCCTACTCTCCACTGTGGGTATGGTGCTCTGGTGGTTAAAATGTTCACCCCATTCCATACCACTTGGTCATCATGGATGCTGATCATGGATTTTTTTTAACCCAGGGACATGGCCTGAGAATTTTTTTTTTCAACCAGTGGGACCTGGTGACCTTCTCAAAGTAAATGGTAACACTTAAACAAGGGGCTACATTAAGATTCTGGAGGAAAAGATCAGGCAATCTGCCGAGAGACCTGCCCCAATAGGAGGCTTTGGACCATTAAACCACACAATGATTCTAAACATAGTAAGTAAGTCAAATTTATTTTTATAGCACATTTATACACAGCTTACGCTGACCAAAGTGCTGTTTTCAAAACAGAAAAATAAAATAAGTAAAAATAAAACAAATAAAAAATAAAATATATATACATACATCTACACAACAAGGAACAGCAGGACACAGAAAGAAAGCATAGCACGCTAGAGGGCAGAGAAGGCCAGAGAGTGGATGGCAGTGATGGAGGGGGAAGTTCTTATATCAGGTGGCATCTGATTCCACAAGCATGAAGCAGTGACTGCGAAGGCTCTGTCGGCTTTTTGCCTTAGCCAAGAGCGGGGGATGTGGAGAAGGTATTTGTTGCCAGATCTAAGAGACCTGGGGGCTGAATGAGGTCAGAGATGTAGATTGGGAGCAGACCATTTTATGCTTTAAAAACCATTAGCAGAATCTTAAATTGGATCCTGAAATGGTCTGGGAGCCAGTGAAGGGAGGCTAAGACTGGAGTAATATGCTCCAGTTTTTTGGTACCAGTTAGCAGCCTTGCCGCTGCGGGACCATCTGAAGGCATGACAACAGTGATTGGGGGAGACCTAGGTAGAGGGAATTGCAGTAATCAAGCCGTGATGTTATGAAGGCATGAATGACTTATTGAGGGTTGTGATATGACAGAAAGGTTTTAAGCTTGGTGATGGTTCTCAACTGATAAAAGCTACTCTTAACAACAGATGAGATCTGTTTATCAAGACAAAGCCCAGAGTCAAAGATAACCCCCAAATTTCTTGCATGTGGTTTGACAAATGAGGAGAGGTGACCTAAAGTTGTCAGTGAGGGTTACTAAATTTGGACAGGCCAAAAAAGTATTTGCCATCCAGACTTTGATTTCATCAAGGCATTCTTGGAGAGCCTGTAGGGAGTCCCTAGATTTAAGTGGGAGATACAGCTGTGAATCATCATCATCATAGAAGTGGAAGGAAATATTACCCACTGTTCACATACAGTCAAACAAGAAATGGTTAACAGAGAACAATATCCACATTTTAGAGTGGCCCAGCCAGAGTTCAGACTTTAATCCATAAAAAAGTGAGCACAAGGCCAGAGTGATGGCAAAGAATCATTCCTGCCTCAAAACCTGGATTGCTGCTAAAAAAGGTGTGGTCTACTAGCCTGACGTCATCATACTCAATTCTAGTCAGAATTTGAGTCTGATACTGCTCCATTGGGACATAACGAAATAGCTTACCGTGAGCGTGAGATGACGTGACAGACAAGGCACTGTTGCTCATCAGTCTATCATCGTACAAAGCCCAATCTGATTAGCTGGTTGGCAATGGGAAATTGCATTGCAACCAACAACTTAGCTTTTGGGAAACGCACCCCTGGTTCGGGAATAGTTGCTCCACAACGGAACAAGTCCAGACCAAACTCCCCGACCTCAAATGTTGTGGGCGGGGCTACGTTTGGCTGGCATCCAGGCTAGCGGTCTACAATCATTGTGGAGACATGGAGAGGCTTGGTAGGTAATATAAGAACCATTTTGAGAGCTGTGATGGCAAATAAAGATGTTTCCATTGATTATTTTAAAAGGGTGTGAAATTTGGACATGCCATTTTTCATAACATGATTCCATGTTTCTACCACATTGTCTTACAAACTTTTGGCATATGGCAGTGTCATTTTCAGTCAGAACAAATACACTATATGGCCAAAAGTATTGGGTCACTTACCTTGACTCGCATATGAATTTAAGTGATATCCCATTCTTAACCCATAGGGTTTAATATGACGTCATTCCACCCTTTGCAGCTATAGCAGCATAGTTTAGTGAGTTTAGTGTGAATGTGAATAAACTGAGTCCTGACCTCAACCCTATAGAACACCTTTGAGATGTATTAGATCGGAGGCTGAGAGCCAGGCCTTCTCGTCCAACATCAGTGTGTGACCTCACAAAAAAAAAAAACCTTTGAAAAGCCTTCCCAGAAGAATTGAAGCTGCTATAGCTGCAAAGGGTGGACCGACCTCATATTAAACCCTATGGATTAAGAATGTGATGTCTAGGGCTGGGCGATAAAACGATAGCGATATGTATCGCAGTAGACATGTAATCGATATCAATAAAAAATGCGTTTGATAGAACATTCGATAATTAAAAGCAACATACACCTCCCGCCTTACGTTGTCCATAAATAAATAGGCTAAATATATATATATATATATATATATATATATATATATATATATATATATATATATATATATATATATATATATATATACATATATACACACACACACACACACACACACACACACACTATATATGTACACACACACATATACAATTTTTATATTTTACGTCAATATTTCTATAGCACAGTAAATGATCATACATAGCAAACATGCATGTAGTCATACCCCCCACACCAGTTTTCAGATATTTACATTGACATCTTTAATTAAAATAGGTATAAAAAAGAGGGGTCTAGATCAAAGTATTTTCTATGTTGAGTTAAAATGTCCCATGACCATATAAAAATGCAATTCACTGAACATACTTGCTGCTGGGTCTGTTGCTCATCAATAAACTGGGAGTTGGCAGTATGCAGCTCCCGATCCAGAGGAGTGTACTTGTCATCTCCAGGTTGCCAGATTGGGCCCTGGGAACCGCTACCACCAACTAAAGTCTTTGTAAAAATAGACAAGACAAAAATAGTTGGGATATTTTCAAACCATGTTTTTTGGCATATATAAACATAATTAAATTATTCATACATTGTCACAAAACAACCTAATTTAATCTCTTTGCAGATTCTCTTCATTATTCGATTTTTCATACTCATCACATGCGCTTCAAAGAGCCTGTCACTATGCTTGGTTTATGAACCCATTTCTTTCTTTTACCATAACACCATCTAGCTGTTTATAAGGCTGGGATAGTTTATCTGGCGTTGGTTTTGGTACAGTGTGTTAACCTCTGTAGCACAATACATATACTGTATAGACAACAGTAGACATGACACATATTATTGCTATAGAAACATACACCATATAGACTACATAGGTAGGTGGATGGAAGACAGCAGTAAGTGAGCAAAGGACTACAGTGAGTAGTCCAGCGGCGCTTACTTGATGAAAGGAGCTGGAAGAGGCATGCAGTATGTAAAATGTTGGAGGTATTTGCTCACTTTACAGTCTAGTGCAGGGGCCTCAAACACCCGGCCCGCGTCCTGCCCAATTCCGGCCCGCGACGTATGACAAAATAATAATGTAATCCGGCCCTTGAGGCTATTAATTGCGACAAACAACGATACTGATTAAAATAGACGATAGATCCAGGTACGGTGACAAATCTCATTTGTAGGCCTACTCTGCTCTACTATGTGCAAGACATCCAGAGCTTGATTCAAATCGCAAAAGTTTTCAGGAAATACTTGTATTACACGCGAGAAACACAAAGACGTGCATTTGTAATGACGCGGAAGCGATGCAGGCCATAGTGTTGCAGAAATTAAGCAGAAATAGGCCTACACCAAATGTTGAAAAACGTTCACGTGTGATGAAGTCTTAGGTAAGCTATGTTATTCACCTATTCTAATTCTGAAGGAGAATATCCTTTTGGAGATTATGATCGATCGTCTATGACAGTGATAGTCCGCGGTACGTCTGTGAATGGAGGTGCGTGTATACAACGGTGTCCACTAAGCATACCATGCTTGTTTCGACCCTCTGCCCAACATAGCTTGGAGGTTGCAGTGGTAATCGTGATGATAGTGTCCGTAATGAATGTGGTACAGACAGCAGGGCTAGTAGAAATAGGGCTCTAAAGAACTACAAAGTCACCCGCAATATGATGCGAACTTCTGGGTACTGCAGATTACCCGCAACTGTTTGACCAGAATACTTAATTGTAGGCCTATATTGTAGTAATCTATTACTAAACCACAACATCTTAGGTGTTGGTATACATCTTAGGTGTTTTCCTGTTAATTTGTTATGTGGGTAATATGAAAAAAGGAAAGTAAACCTGCTTAAATATGTTCATCCAGTATTTACTGAAAGGTGCATAATTTGAGGTGCTTGCCATCCAGGTAAATTTACCCCCTTCATAAACTTTTGTTTTACTAAAGATTTTTACATTTACAGTAGGACTCTGACCACTTTCAAGCCATGGCCTTTTGAAATTTTGATATAAAAATCCAATGGTGTTGCTTTCTTAACCCTGATGCCTAGTTTGCCAGATTTAAAAAAGTTATGAGAGGAAATATTTTTATTTGGTGTGAAACACACACACATACCTGTTTTTATGTTTTTCATTTTTTTTATAATTTGTATTAATATTTATTTTATCATTATTTTATTTATAAGCTAAGGTTGCTAGCACAGGTGTCTAAAACTAGATAAAAACACTTGCACTTTCTGTTTGCAGTTTTGTGTGGTATTTGAAAAAAAGAACATTGCATTTTCAGAAATAGCCGGCCCTCCAATCAGATGACGTTGGCAGAATTGGCCCCCAGCTCATTTGAGTTTGAGACCCCTGGTCTAGTGAGTGGTTTGCCTATGATTTTGACAATATGTTGCAATTTTCCTGTGTTTGATTGTCTGTGCTGCTGTATCATATCATAATATAAGATGTTATGATGGATAATAGAGTGACTATGAGTAGAAGATGAGATCAAGTTATGTTATTGATTGGCTAGATGCAGGAGTAGTCATGTGTTGCTAAGTTCACTTTAGCTAGTGATTATATTATTCCCTAAATATTTAGAACAACTTACTGTCACTCAAACTAATTTCTCTTTAATTTTGCAATTTGCTTTCTGAAATGCTAATTTTGTGCGACCCTTCTGGGACACCGTACAAATGAGCTAATTAGTGAAAACACCTGTGTCAAGTGCAAAAAAAAATGCATCTTGTCCAAATCTATTGCAGAAAGCAGATGTTTTTACAATAATTAGGTTTTTTAATCTATACAAGATGTTTCCAAACAAATTTCACATTTTGGTTTACAACATCTTTAAAATTCTAGCATCCAGGTAAGATGCATCGAGGATATAAAGGCCTGGCAAGCACTCTGAACATGAACCTTCTCTGTTGCAGCCTAACTCACTGACAGGTGGAAAAGTCACATACTTCTTCCAACTCATTAAACCACCTCATCCTAACGCCTCAGCTACTAAATCAGCTAATTATTAATATGACTTGTGTTTAAGTAAGTAATAAGTAAGTAAGTAAGTAAGTAATAAGTAAGTAAGTAGTAAGTAAGTAAGTAAGTAAGTATGTATGTATGTATGTATGTATGTATGTATCTATCTATATATCTAAATGGGGAACTCATCTCATCATCGTTAGCTGTGTTTCCATTCAGCTCTATGTGCCATACAACCACAGGTGGCACTGTGGTAACTCTATATAAAACATATTGATCTCAATGGGGCATTTTGCCCATGTTCAGGGTGGAAAATAAAAATGAAAGATGTGTTTAAGACAAGTCAAATTGGTGTTTTTAAAAAGAAGGGATCATGGAGAATAAAGAAAAAATAAAATAAAAAATAAAACAAATCTTTGTATATTCCCACAAGGTGTTTGGGTGCTCTGAAAATGAGAACCAAAATGATTTTTCCGACTTGTGAGGTCTGCTGTTCAGACCCTGAAGGAATTTATTTTCTGTTCATTGCTTTTTGTGAGAGTGTTTCTACTTATCTCAATAAGGAACATAAATCAAGAGCCTATGTTGAGTACACATATGTCTTCTGAAGGCCTAAACAGAGCCCAGCCAAAAACTCCAATAAACTGGCTGTATCTTGGAAAGTATTGATCTTACATAAAAGTAATTTTAAAGTGTGTCTCCTGGGTGACATAGGTACACCTGGTAATTTTTTTTTTTTTTAGACCTAAGTGCGTGGGCCTGGTTGAATTAACGTGGAATGACCCTATAAGAAGCCTAGTGATAACAGTACAGTGGATTTTCATGCACTGCAATAAAAAGTAGAAGAAGCCACAGAATAACAATACAGTGCATGGCTTTGCATGCACTGTAATAAAAGGGGAAATATCTAGGGGGGTGAGTCCTTTTTATAGGCACTGTATGTGAAAAATTGCCAGAGCTTTTCTTTACCGGGAAGGCTACACCTGGCTCGTAACTGAAGCATTCCATTCGTGAAGCTTAAAGATAGTCCTAGGCTCTGTTCGAAACGGAAGGCAGCGACTCGGAACGTAAGAGACTTAAAAGACTGGTTTAATTTTTTAAAACGTGCGTGTCAGCTGTCCATTTCAATTTCGGTGCCCATGTTAACAGGTTAGAGCGTGCACACTGCCTGTGCACGTCTCACACGCATGCATACTAAAAATAGGACCGGCGCCTATTTTTCACGCAACACGCGAGTGTGTTGGAAGTGTTGCCATTCAAAAGAGACAGTAGAGAGATGTTTTAATAGGCAGACTGGCCACAGCAGCGGTGCATCAGAGACGTTTCTGATATGAATGCACATATAAAGCCACAGAACAGACACGCAATGCACATGCCACATCGGCGGTCTGAACCAGCCCTAATTGTTGCAGCAGACGCTATGCGAACAGAGCGCTTCAGTTCATTGTTGTGACGTCAGACTACTGCATCTCGGTGAAGTTGGGGTAGATTCATCGAGTGGCATTCCAATGCACTTTTCCTTGTCGGATGTCTGTAATTTCCAACTTCCCAGTTTACTGGAATGTAGCAATAGATATTGACCAGGAAAAAAATGTAGCTAAACACCCTTCATACATACGGTCCTATAAGTCTATAAGGTTTTTCATTTCATCACAAGGTACACTGAATGAGATCAAACAGTTACAAACAAATTTCTTCAAATTCACAATTTCAGAGGGAAATACACCAGTGAATCTTGCATATAATGAAAATGTACATACCTGACGATTTTTCTTTTCAGTCATTGCCTGAGCCATTGGACTGGCCATATAATCTTTCATGTCCTGAAACATATCCGTAGAATTTTATCAGTAGACATAAGTTCATAAGTGCAGCAATCAAATCTTTTTTGTAAATGAAGGCTTTAAATGCAGTTTTTTATTTAGTTCCAAAGAAAATATACATCTGTATCTGTTTAACCCTGTCACCACCAGTGACTAGGTTCTCCCAGGATACCATGGTACCAAGGTACAACATGCTTGGAAATGAGATACGATAAAACTATGATCTGCTTAAGCAATATTTACTTTGAATTTTCCATCAATAGCTGGGTATACAAAAAATATTTCTTGATGATCAGATGTGTTACACTGTTACTGCCCATTTCCTTAGCAACCAGCTAATAAATGTCCCATAGCCTACATTTTATTGAGAAATTGGGAAAATGATGGGTGCACTGTGTGACAGCTATATTTCTGTAGAAAGTAATGTTGACTCTCGTGTTGAATACTAAAATGTTTTTATGACAAAATTATTATTTTTCTACATGCTGTATAAATTGTAAATAAAAGCACAATGTTATGATCTGCAAATCTCAAAAGTTATAAGGAGGTATGAGGAGGAAACCATATTTAGACATGACCCATAAACTCCACTGTCTTCCCTAGACCCGAGCTCATTTAAGATGAAGTGAAAACTGTCCTGTGATCAGACCAATCAAAATTTTAAATACTTTTTGAAAATTATGGACTTCGCATCCTGTGGGTTAAAGCAGAGGGACCACCAAAATTGTTATCAGTGCACAAAAGCCAGCAACAATGATGGTATGGGTGTGCATTAGTGCCAATGGCACTGACAGTTTGCATATCTGGAGATGCACAAATAATACGCAAGCGATAATGTATAGAACGCCGGTCATAAGTCCCGACAGGGCGAACCGGTCTTTTTCCGCCCTGAAGGGACTTATTTTCCCAATAATGACCGGCGTTCTATACATTATCCCGCTTATTACACAGCTACTTGCCAAAACAAAATAATAAACTTCCCACGATATGACTTTAGCCTACATAGCCTAGCCTATTTGTTACCGTTCATCGTGGCATTTGCTGAGAAACATAGTTCGCAACAACACACATTGAACTTGAATCAAACATTCTTTAGAACACAGCTGATCAACCGCCTGTTTTCACTTTTGAATGAAGTTCCAGTTCTTGCGTAGTGATATGAAATACCTGAAGTAGAAGCACAAACTCCGTTGCCATTGACAGCGGTAATTATATGTTTGCAGCGGTAATTACATGAAAATATTTTACCGTAGAACTTTGGAAAAGCCCATTCAAGTCAATGGAGCGTTCTACTTGCCTTGTGAAGAGCCATGTAATAAAGAATAATACAACATTTAGAAAACATGTTTTTTAGGGCAGGCCTAGAATATTTCAGGAAAACAGTGCCAAACTGCATTCTTCACATGACAACGCATGGCTCCATAGTGAAAGAGTCCAGGTGTTAAAATGACTAGCCATTAATAGTACCTACTGTACAAGCCTGTTATGATCTGGGCTTAATCTTTCCTTCCGTCATAGCATGGCATGGGAAAATTCCAGGACGACAATGCCAGGAAGGATCTACCTCAAACTGTGAAAAAGTGGATCAAGGAGAATGAAGAATCATCTCCACTGATAAATTGGGAACCACAAAGTACTGACTTAATCCCGATTGAAAGTCTTTCAGGTATGCTGAAGAAGATTTTATGCAAAGGGTGGAGTAAAAGTAACAAAAACGTAAAGGTAGTCAGCGTAATAGGAAGTGTTCCTCGCAACAACAGCGGCACTCGGGGAGCAGTGAGGGGTTAGGTGCCTTGTTCCAAGTCTGAAGCGCTAACCAGTAGGCCACGGCTGCCCACAATCTTGATCATTGCTTTAAGATAGCAGGGAGCAGATCCAGTCAGTGTCCTACAGGCCAAAAGTGAGAGATTTAAATATAATTCTGGTCACTATAGTGAGCCAGTGGAGAGTAGTTCAGAGAGGAGTTACATGCGTCCTCTTTGGCTGATTGAAGACCAGGCGTGCTGCAGCATTCTGAATAAGTTGTAACGACCTTACTACACAAGCAGGTAGACCAGCTAACAGTGAATTACAATAGTCCAGCTTGGAGATAACCATGGCTTGTACAAGAAAATCTTGTGTCAGATAAGGTCTGATCTTAGGATAAACCGACATGATTTTGCAATTGAGGCTACATGCTCAGAGAAGTTAAGTCGGTCATCAATTACGACGATAGCATACCCAATATTACCATAATTAACTATAAATATAGTGCCGGTGTGGGTCACTCTGTCAAACTTTATTTGTATATATATATATATATATATATATTGTACTTGTTAAATTAAAACAGAAATATAAAATATTTAAAAGTAAGTTCAGTTAAATATTGTTAATCCTGTTCACAATATAGGAATATTATATAACACTATGGCCTATCTATTACAAATAATTTAACATATATATATATATATATATATATATATATATATATATATATATATATATATATATATATATATATATATATGTTAAATTATTTGTAATATATATATATTGTACTTGTTAAATTATTTGTAATAGTTACTTGTTCTATAAGTTGTTATTGTCTTTTATTTCACCTCCCCACATACCTAAACTGGTCCAAACCTATAATTTAAATTAAATTACTACGGACAAATAAGTTACACACTGTACATATTAAAAGTTGTTCGTCTTGAGGAGTTACACACACCTACCAAATTTTGTGCATGTAGGTGAAACATATAAATTAGACTGGTAAGACAGAAGTTGGACAGAAGAAAAAGGGATAATGCCTCTCTTTTTTTAATCAATCAATCGAGAGACAGGGAATGGGTACGGGAAATGACCTCGGGTTGGACTTGAACATTCTGCTGCATTATGGTTCCCCTCTGAGATTTCCCCTCTCCTCTGTGCAGCCACATTACTAGTAGTAGTTAACAGTTCATCAAGAAACCAACAATTATTTTTTTTTATTACAATCATAATAGATGCCATTAATGAATGTCTTATCTACTCTACTCGCTAAGATTGCATTACACTGACCTTGACTGTCTGTCTGGTGCTTGTGATGAATGCCTTACGTTTTCCAAGTTCTACAGCATCTAAGTTAAACTTCTTTGGGTTGGACTCAACGATACCTGCACAAAATGTTAAGGCCAAAATACATCATCTGTATCAAGATATATTTTATCCACTGGAATGGGCAGAATAGAAGGTTTACAGATGACTGAGAAGTTTGTATTAAAGGATACTGATAGTCTCATCCAGGTCCTCCAGGTCCCACTCAATGGATCTCAGGCTGTTCCTCAATTCATTGGTTGTCCAGTCTACCTCCTCTGTGGAGGAGCTACCAGGGTTCTGAAGTAGCTCACTCCACCTTTGGTGCAGACTTAGGGCAGTGTTCACGGCCTTCTGTACCTCCCTGCAGAAAAAAAAAGACACACTAGAAGCTAACTTGATCAGTAGTTAAGACTTGAAAATTATCTGATGTGTAATATAATAACCCAGAGCCATCTCCCAAAAGTCAATACCATTCGGATATTTATACACTACATGAAATGTATACAATGAAATGTAAACAGTCCATGAACCATCAAGTTGAAGACTAAGAGCTGTTTTATTGGCAAAAGAGGCTTTTAATACAGTGGTATAATTAGGCTATAAAAGTGTTTAGATTGTACTGGTCACGCTAAAATGTGCCATTTTATCACACAACACAATGCCACGTGTAACTGGCAAGCTGACGGCAGGGATATCCACCAGAGTAGTTGCCTGTGAACTGAATGTATAGGTGAAGTGCTAACTAATACAGATTTCACCACTTTTGTTAACAAAATTAACCTTTGTGTGCATAGTCTCTAGATCTTTTACTTCAACTCTAAATAGCCTAGGAGTGAAATCTAGTGTGTTGTTTTTGTTTAGTATAGTTCAAGTTTAAGTTTATTGTCATGTACTCATCAAAGGATTTATCAGTAATGAAGTTTCTTGTGATCAAAAGCCAGCTCAATTTTACAGAATAAATTAAATAGTAGTAATAAAAAAAAAAAATTGTGTGTGTCTGTGTGTGTGTGTGTGGGGTGGTGTGTGTGGTTGGGGGATGTTCCCCAAATGGTAGTACTCCATCGCGTTCAAAATGTATTAGGAGTGAATGATGAACTGAAGCTTCACCTTTAAACTTTTTTTTTTTTTTTTTTTTTTAAAGATTTCTAGGCTAAAAAACTTCATGAGACTGGCTAACGACATACGCCTGAACAAGTGAAATACAGGTGGAAGATCCTTAAGACGTTGTATTATTCAACCAAAAGAAGAAATTCCACCAGCAGAGATTTACGTCTTGACGTTAGGAGCCTATTTGTGGGCTGCGTCGCTGACTTATTCCGAATAATGTTGATTGCTATGTAAACAGGAATATGCTCAAAACGTGACATTCTACTTGCATGTAAACGGGTTAAACGGAATATTGACATAAACGGAATTTGGGCAATAAACTGATTTAAAACGGTTTATTCCCGGCATGAAAACGTGCTCATTGTGAAGGGTGCTGTACATACATAATAACAAAAACATTTGTTGTTTGTCACATGTAGTAGATAGGGTGGCTGACTATACACCAGATGGAAGGGGGTTGGGGATTAGGCCTATCCTTGCACCACCAGTGCACCAGTAGCCTACATTTTAAATTTTTGGAAAACACTACATGTACACACACACTTCCTAGAGGGATTGAAAAAATGCTAATATTGTCATTGTGGACTTAGTGGCAAAGGAGGAATCCTATACGGATCAAAGCTCATTGGTTCAAGTCAGGACCAATACTTTTAAAATAAACCCGACATTGGTGTTAATTTCGTCAGGCGAGACGAGATATTGTCAACGACCTTTTTTTCCATGACTAAGACGAGACGATGACGAGACTGCACTAATGTCCTGAAACACTGACTAAGACTATCTTAAGATGCATTGTTGTTAATGAAAAAATACAAGACTAAAATGTTCTGCATGAAATAAAAACTAAGATAAAATCTCTCTTCATTTTCGTCTACAAAATGAGAACAAAGAATATGCTGTTACGTTTTACAAATATGCCGTTATGTTTTACGTTTTCAAAATATTCCGAATGAGTTCATGCACAGCAGCTTTCCTGTAGGCTAGTCTGCCAGAGCCAGAGCCAGAGTAGTCTATGTGCTGTTGCTGCAACCCTGTGGCTGCAACACGAAACTACATGGAACAAGAACACCAGAGATTTCTGCCAGAGTTAGCAAGCTAACTACCTAAGCTTTATGCCACTATGCTACATATCCAGAAGTTGAAGCTTCTCTCATACAAATTAACATCCCCCAGAATGTCCTTACGAAAATGTTCAGCAAGTAATGTCAACTATTTAACTAGCTACACTGCAAAGTTTGCTAGCAAGTAAGCTAATATCAGAGAATGTCTAATAAGAGGAGAACCGCCACTCTCGGGAAACTTCCGGTTTCTGAACTGGTTGCAGTTCCTTTTCTGGTTCCACATGAGGGCGCTCACGAATAAGTGCAGAATGAATGGAGGTCTATGGAGCTGTACCCCTCAAATCCACTTTTCTCGGGATATAATTTTTTGCCCAGAAATTCGTATGTTGCAGTCGAAAGAGGGGGCAGAGAAAATACAAACCGCTGAGTATTATATTTTTTGAGTCACTTATTTGTTCTAAAAAGTCTTTCAAATGTGTCAATGACGTCATTCATTAGCAGAAAGCTAGTGTGTTGTGGGCAACAACGACCCAACCTGTAAGAAATCGAAAGGACGTGACTACTCGTTCATTCAACTTTTGACCTATAATCCATATTGAGCTTGCAGAAACCACAATCAAAAATATTCAATTTCTCAACGACAACCAGGTGGAAGAGACAAATTTGGCTGTCTAACTCCAAAGACCCCCATTGTTTTTGCACTTATTCGTGATCGCCCCTAGCGGAACTGCAACAGATTGCAGGTACAATGGAGTTAATAGGGAGTGATCCGGCTCTCCGTAAACGGGCTCTGCTAATATGGAAAGTTCGCTAGCAAGTTAGCTAAGATGGAGAGTTTGGGGAATGTGTTGCGTCTGGGTGCATATCGCCATCTAGTGTGGCGGAGTTAAACATTAATACTTGGGTCTACAAAGATCATGATAGTGGTCCAGTCAAATCTTTTACTGTCTATGGTCAAATCCAAGTCAAGCTATAACTATAGCTCGACTTACCTGTGCATGTAAACATACTGACTGACAAAAAAATCAGAATGAGTAATTATAACAGACGAGTAGCCCTGTGGACAGACAATATTGTTTGAAATTGAGATGTGTGAATCACTATTTGACTGAAATGGTAATCAGAAATCCTTTGTTATTAAAAAAATTAGACTAAAATGTTTTCACTAAAACTTGACTAAGATACCTTTAGTTTTCTTTTAAATAAAACTAGACTAAAATGACGAGACTTTTAGTCGACTAAAACTTGACTAACAAAAATGATGTTTGAATGACTAAATGTGACAAAGACTAAAAAGGACATTTCGTCACAAGACTAAGACTAAGACTAAATTAAAAATAGGTGACAAAATTAACACTACCAACATCTATGTCCAAATTAGGATGCAAGGACTGGAAACAACCACCAATGGAGAGTGACCAGACCCAAATCGCAAGGTGAATTTGTTGTGCCCTGGATCTTATTACACTCCAGCCATGTACAGTCACATAATAGAAACATTTATGTATTCCCTTGATTTGATTCCTCTATGCAATTACCTCCAGTATTCATACATAAGCTCATCTGGGTCTATGGTGCATTCATGGGGTCTGGGAATGAAAATCAACATAGTAGGCTGACACGCTATCAGGAGCGCCATCTCAGACTTGCTTAATATTTGATGCACTAGATTATAACAATGACCGCTGGTTGTTATAGGTTACTTAATTTAAATGTCAGCAATGTAGTAAACATTGCCAATTTAAGACCCATAGCCTACAGGGAGGCCATTTTTTCGGCACTTGATATGATCTTTAGAAAACATTACGCTAACCGTCTTACAGCCATCAAGATAATGCAATGCAGCATTGTTGTTTGTGGAAAAACTATCGTTATCTATCTTTCTAAAAACAAACTGGAAACAGACAGCGCTGATGGTTAGCTTAGCACGCTAGTCAATGAAAATCAAAAATTCAGTATTTTAGTCAGTTGTTAATTAGTTGTTTATAGATCAATATACTTTTAATATCGTATAATATTGTATATTTTTATATACTATATATATATATATATATATATATATATATATATATATATATATATATATATATATATATATATATATATATATATACACACACACTTATGTGTGTGTATTTTATGTAGGCCTTATGTAGGCCTACATAAAATACACATGTAGGCTTTATTCAGTGTTCAAATCAGTCCAGTTTATACAGGTGTATACACACACACAAATCGAGGTATGTAACCGTGGTACAAAAATGTAAAATGAAAACCTTATACAAACCGAATGGTGAGCCCTAATTGGCATCCCAAGTTGCTCCCCGAACAATGTAATAAGTCACAGGGGATAGGAGTGTCTGCTAAATGTAAATAGGTGCATCCCAAAATAAGTATATTTCAAATTCTTATTTAATATAGCCAGACCTTACAAAAAAAAATATTTCGGTGGGGGGGTCGCCCCCTTTGGCCCATGGTCTAAATGGAATTGAATTACTTATGTCAACTATTAATTTCGTTGTAGAAAGTCCTATGTTGTTTCACAACTAATTGCCTTAAATTTACATTACTTTAAAACCCCGTCTTGGCGATAACATTTCGAATGATTCTTGAGAACAATACAAGGTGAAGTCTCCAAGATGATAACATAGATCAGCCGAGTATAGTTAACGTTAACAGTCACACCCACGTAATTAAAGGAAACAGTGACCATACAGTGCAGATATGTTCCGTTAGACCTAACGTAACGTTACACTAGTAAATCGATCGCTAAGTTAAAGTTATGTTAATCTTTTCGTTGGTACAGCTAGAAGCAAAATGAATGTATGGCTAACTTCAATGGTAACGTTGACGTTATCAACCGAATGGAAAACATTTCTTACCCTTTCACGACGAAAAATGGATCTTCCATAGACATTTTGTACGTAGTGGCAGACCCTTTATGTTGAAACCTTAAATGCTCGCCCTGCCCGACTGCAATCTTCACGGTAAGAAAACACAACTATACAATGTTTACATGTAATACTGATCCTCTTTTTTGAACACCATGACCTACCGAAATTGCATCCGGTTCATGAGTTCATTTATAATATAGAATTTTTCATTTATATTGAGTTTTATTGAAAGCATTTCAAAATATATACTTCAAACTTTTTAATTATTTTTTTGTTTGTTTCTGAACTTTAGTAAATAATGATAGTGGGCTAGTGTTTCAAAAGTAGAGCCATAGAATGTGGTAGAGCACTGAACCAGAGAATGTCTGTAGACGGGCTCTGACCTGGCTCTGACTGAACGTTCAAACCGGACGTAGAAAGGAGTTAGCGAATGTGGCTAAACGTTAGCCTAAATTTCAAAATTAAAGTCCCGCGAAAACAGCGGTTTGCAGGAAGAAATTTAGAATAATAGTCCTCGACAGTCACGCCCACAGCCGACAGCCAGGAAGTAAGAATCCAATACAATTTCTCCATTGACAATTGGGGTATAAGCCATAAAAACATAACCGTACATAGACAATAATTGTTATTGTCAATTTCAGCTGGTTTGGAAATTGGACTAATTTAACATTGTTTTTCCCCCTTTTTAAATGTATTTTCTTTTTTTACTTTTTATTTATTTATTTGTTTTGTTGTCTGTCTTGTATGTCTTGGTGTCACGGGTACACTGGCGACTACGCCGCTCAGTCCGGCATCTTTTGTGTTTGTTATTTTTTAAATGTTGTCATGTCTTGCTGGCGACTACGCTGCTCCATCCGGCATCTTTTGTCTTTTTGTTATGTGTCTTGTTTGTGGAGCGCTTTGGGTTGCACTCTGTGCATGTTAAATGCGCTTTAAAAATAAAACTGACTTAACTTGACTAGACTTAAAACCAGCTACGGCTGGACTAGCGTTTCATATACAAGCCAGAAGTTCATGGGGCACCAATCTTGTTTTGAGATTAATGTCTTTTATTCGCGATGTCTTGGATAAGTACTTCATTACCCATAATCCTGAACAATCACACTATCCCACAGTGATGCCTCTGATTGGTGGAAAGTCTGTTACGGTAAAGTTTGAACGTTTCTAGACAATCGCTGACCAAGATGGTGGATATGGCTCTATAAAACAAAAATCTTAATGTGATTAAAAACTTTCTAGACGAACATTACTTGTATCAACAAGGATTGTGGTTTATTATTTTGGGATTGATTTTAAAATCCTCCTTATAACCTATAAAGCGTTACATGGTTTGGCACCTGACTATTTAAAAGATTTATTAATGAAGATATACAGGGGTCTTTATGCCTCGACTAATGCTGCTTTCCAGTAGTCAGTAATCATCGTACACTCACCTGTACAACGTGTACCAATGAGTGGCTTTAGGAACGCCTGTCTCTCGAGCCACGAGGGGCATTAGCAGGAGGCTAGTCATTGTTATTGTTTTGTGCTACATGTAGCCTCTAGCTAAACGGCTGGAAAACAAATTGTTACATTGTATTGCAGGCATAGCAAGACCGTGCAATGCATGAATTGGTGAACGGATTGAAGCAGCAATGTAATCTAGTGTGTAAGAGTATTACATCAACTTTAACATGACCAGAACACAGTACAAATGCAAAAAAATACATGTCATCTCATCTCAACTATGGGCGCAGCCATGTTTGTTGTAAGGTCGTACGTCCACCTCGGGGTACCCTCAAGTACTCCGAGGTAAAGTGGGCGTGCCTGCCCAAAATGCCGCAAGAAAGCTGGGTAATTTACACTTTCCAACTCGGGCGGCGGATTTACGAGACATCTCGAAAGCAGCATATGTTGATGTTGCCTATAAACAACAATTCATGTTCATAGAAACAACAAGGTCACTAAAACATAATATATTTCATATTGCAGCATGTAGCCTAAACCTTAGCTACCCTGGCTAGTCTTACAATGAAATGCAATGTCGGAAATGCTAATGATTGGCCTGTCGGCTACCTGAAAAAGTGTTTAATTAAGTACTTAAACTTTTGAACTAGCTGATAGCCCAACTAGCTCATTTCGCCACCACCGGCTAGACACTGCAGTCAAATGGTTTAGCGGTTTGGCCGTCCATGTCCCCGAGGCAACATTTCGCTGTTTCAAGGACGAGAACAAGAGTGTCCAAAGGGGTGAAAACCACTTTAAATCAGGTCACATTATTGAGTGTAGTGTGTCCGAGAGTCAGCTTGTGGGTTTTGTAAAGGCCAGCACACATGGGCTGTTGCGCAAAGAAATTAATTAGTGATCTGCATCTCCGTTCACCAAAAGCAAGTTTGTGCTTACCCATTCGCACAAATAATAGCCTATGTTATGTTTTCTCCATTGTTAACGTGAGATATGTCTCTATGTAGGGTAGTGTAGTGATAATGCATAAGGTAGCCAATGTTCACGTCACATGAGCCAGCTGCTTCTGTAGGCTAAAAGTATTTCTGAAAACATATAGCCCAGAGGCCTCAGGTGGTATTAAGGCGCCCCTGACTGTAGCCTTCATACTGTATGAGTCATATCAATCATACTTCTTCATGCATTTAATGAACATTTTGTATAATAATTCACGGCAAGTTAATAAACTGAATATGATGGTGGTCCAAGAGCAGACCATGCACCGGTCCATGCATCAGACCGACAGCCTGAGCGGTGATGGCAGTCGTACGAAGCACTGCACCATTGCTAACATTAACGTTTCGCTTTCACACACAAAGACTTGCTAATGAGGAGACAGAGCACTCAAAAAATCCTCCATAGAAATGCATTGGGTTAGTTTGTAACGCCAATATGGCAGTCGTCTATACATAATTAAATCCCTTCCCATATCACATACAGTATCCCCCACGTCGACATGTGAATACATTGAGCCAATCATGTGCTGTGTTGTGAATACATTGAGCCAATAATGTGGTGTGTTGTGAAGACATCGTGCCAATCATGTGTTGTGATCTCGCCGCTGGAACAAGATGAAGCCTTGCACACGCGCATTTCTGCCGAAATAGATGCCTGATAAGTGCTCAAAAACCGTTGCAATATGGCCGCCAAGTGGAGGGACTTGCCTAAACGGACTTTGCTTTCACACACGATACACGATGATAAATATAAAATCCAATATACAATACCTATACAAAACACTATTATTTACACGATTACCACTGAAAGAACTGCTATTAACTGCACATTCACTATATCAAAATCACTGTTTGGAGGAAAAGGTGTGCGTGGTTTTCGCCAGATTGGAAGTTGTTCAAATGGCTTTTTTATTTCAGAGCTTAGGGAATATGGGAGTCATGGGAGGCAGTTGACATGATGTAACACCGGTGTTACATGTCAATTTGCCGTCCATGTTAACTTGCTGCGTTGATGACGTTTCTTCGACAGAAGTGGCCGTTTGCTGATTTGTCACTTTCTGATATAAACTGGAGATGAACAAATACAAATAGACTATGCATGACATATTTAAATCTCAAACATGTCCTTGTAGCACAACACATTATCCTGGCCACATGAGCCGATGTATGAACAAATTGTTGAGAAAACTAGATGTCCTGCACATTCTCTCTGCAAAAATAAATCATGCTTGTCAATTTGTCTTCTACTCCATCCCCCTTTCATAGAGAAGAAAATGGCAGTGACAGAAACAAACTCATTGGTCAAACATTTGACAAAGCAGCACCAGTCATGGTATAATTTCTTAATGTGAACTTCTAAAGCAGTGTTTCTGAAACTTTTTCAGACGAAGGACCACTTAACCAATAAAAAAGAAATGTACGGACCACCTAGCTAAAAAAAAAAAGGATTAGACCTACTGTACTTCAACAGTAAGCCTACACAATAGGCCTACTCACTGAACCACCTTGCTTATTGTCTTTGCACTTTGCTTATTGTGTCAGAGGATTCATATGATTTAAACTGGGATATCTTACATGGACAGTGTTGCAGAACTATTTGGATTTACATACAAGTTGGTTCAATATTGCAAACAACTCATCTATTATATTTTACCATGTCTGCTCGCGCACCACTTTGAGAAACACTGTTCTAAAGTGAACGCTGCACATGCAGTTTGTTGTTTGTTATGCACAAAGGTTCAATAGTGTAACGGAGCAGGTATCCCAGAGGCAAAGATTTGTGTTAGGCTATATTACTGTGTGCATATGCATGTCAGTATGGCAGTGAGTGAGCAACTCCACAGATTTTTTTGTCAACGTCAGATAATCTACTTCCCAAGAACAAAATGACTGTCCAGATTACCCAAATCATGCTGTCTGACATTAGCCTCAATCCGATTTTGATGAAGTGGTAGGCTAGGCCTATGGCCTACAAATGCTTAAAAAGAGACTAAATCACATTTTAAACACATTTTGTCATAAACTCACAATGAAAACAATGAGAAAAAAATCCATCCTTGAATGGAAGCAGATTTATTATGAGAAATAAAAATAGCCTACCCCATAAAGAAATATAGGCTACCATATTTTAACAAAAACACAAGTGACACAATTATTGGCATTCCATATGTGTGCCTGATTGCGGATAGAACCAAATTTCATGGCTCGGGATCAAACTAACCATAGCCACAACATGCACGAATTACAAAACGTGCAAAGTCTTGTGTTTTCTGATAAGACACCTTCAGACAGAGGATGGCGTGGCGTGACATGCGGGAAGCAGGAAGACACGACAACCAGCACGACAGTTGGGTAAGTGATAGGCTACGGCGGAAACTGGTGGGGGAGTGGTAGTGGTAGCCTACCCCGTCCCAAAGGACCACTTTGCAGCATAATTAATCGTGTTACTAAGGAAACCGCGTACAGCGGGATGTAAAAGGATGTAGCCTACCACTGAGAGAGCCTGTTGGGAGAGGAGGGAGCGTGGATATAAAATGCAGGGAGAACACAGCTTGCAGACCACGGAGCTGACACTCTTTGTCACTGTCTCGTCTCATCAGGACACTGCGAGGAAAGTGCGAGAAAAGTTCGTAGCCTGTGGTCCAACAAAGTCCACCAGCTTTAGAGCGATGCTCCATAATCACATCACACAAACGCTCTCTAACAGGTAGGCTAGGATATGCTATTCACATTTGTCCATATTATGTCGAAACCTAGCCTAGGCTACTAATTTTACTCTGTGTATGCAAATGAATATTTCAGGTCAAATAATTAGCTGTCTCATTTCTGTTTCAGCGGATACCTTGGAGAGCACTTTGGCACAAATTCCAGTCGCATGAAGCGTAACGCACCTTACGAAGTTGAAATCACAAACGGTAGGAGCATTTTAGATCTCATGGAGGCATTGGTAGGCTACAGGGTTATGTTTTTGTGTTGTCTACATCAGAATGCAACAGTCATATTCAACACAGAACATTATTCTCCCCTGAAATCCTAAAGTAATTTAGCAGAATTTACAATAGGCCTATGTGTTTTTGATTGAGCACGTTTAGTAGTTGGTTATAGATTAATTTTAACATGTGTCATATGATGCCATTTTTAAAGGTTACAAAATATTTTAACATACTGGTTCTAGTGTAGTGTTTCGAGAAAATGTTTTGTGTGTGTGTGTGTGTGTGTGTGTGTGTGTGTGTGTGTGTGTGTGTGTGTGTAAAAAAGTGCAACTGTTATGCCTATAACGATCAGTTCATTAATCTGTTCATGACCAAAATTAAGTCTGAAAAGAGATTATGAACCCCAGGCAGTGATTTTGAGCCATGTAATTCTGGTAGCAGTGTTTTATTAGGAGCAACTTGTCGCAAATTCAGTCAGAACAGAACAGTCATGTGATTGCATTGCTCAAAAAGTTGCCATCATGACCTTCTCTATTTCTTTTTTTAACAGGTTCTCATCCAAAGATTGTCCGTCGGACCTTCACAAACAGCCGTGAGCGCTGGCGTCAGCAGAATGTGAATGGAGCATTTGCTGAACTCCGCAAGATTATTCCCACACACCCGCCTGACAAGAAACTTAGTAAGAATGAGATTCTTCGCCTTGCCATGAAATACATTAACTTCCTTGCCAACTTGGCGAGTGATCAGAAGGGGTTGATGTTTGAAGGGGTTGATGGCAAGGTACCTAAAGATAAAGAGACAGACAACCTAGGCAAGGTGAGAGAGAAGCTGATGCAGGACATGCTGTCTCCCAATTCCAGTTGTGGGAGCTTGCTGGATGAAGAGAGCAGTCCCGAGAGCTTCTCTGAGGAGGTGGATTCCTACTTGGAGACGTGGTCCACGTCACAGGGACACAGGGACAATCAACAATTATATAATCTAGTGCAAAGAAAGGAGTAGAAATTATTTTAAAAAAAAAACATGTCTTATGACAGAATATAAAATCCCTGCAATGCAGTCATGGTCAGTAACTGACTTAGTAACCCTTTGAGAACTGTTTTTTCAATGCATTTACAGGAGCTATGTACTTCTGCTGCTATGAAATGTCACAATGTAGGCTAACGCATTTTAAAGTACAGTTCCGACTAGGGGTGTTACAATATAACAGTCCAGTATGGATGATAATGGTATTTACAAAAACAATGATCAATATTGTGTTAATAATAAAAAAAATGTTCATATTGTATATATATTTTTTTTATCAGTTCATCTGATTGCAGTTTCACTATCCACTCTGTAATTGTTCTTTTTGTATGCTTTTGTATTTTGAGAGATGAGACACACAATAAACAAGTTTTGCCAGATATTATTATTATTATTATTCTTGTTATTTGTGTACTAGTATTTTGTTCAAATATTATTATCTTGAATTGGATGTTTTCAGAACGCCTGAATATTTATATGAGAATGAGAGACTGAAGGTGGCAGTTAAAGGAACACACCTTTTTTGGAATTTAGCTTAAATGCTGTATAGTCCCCATAGTTAGATAAGACCCTTCTACACCCTTCTCTTCTCAGTGCTTCTCTGTACCCAATCTGACACTGTTAGCCTATATTTGCATAATTCTGGAAGGGTTACACTAGTTAGCCTTTAGCTGCCTTTTAGAAGGGTATGTATGTATCCTCTTATCTAAGTCTGGACTTGCAATAGCCAACCAACTGTTTGGCGGTGACACTACCACCTGCTGACCGCTCCTGAAACACCCTATAAACTGATAATCATCATAGCTTAAAATAACACGTGGAATATCTCTCTCGTAACAGTAGGTGCTTGGAATCGCCCAATGTATACTCTAACTATTTAAACGTGGGAACCAACTGATTTGGTGGAGTAGTCAGAATGCAGAATGTCACTGGTTGATTTCAGTTTCTGGATGATTTGGATCCAAATGATAAGCATCAAAGCCAGTTTATGGCCTGCAGCTCCCAGAGGAATGGAAAGGCGGGGCAAGACAAGACTCACTGGTTTCCAGCTCATCATCCAGAGGACACAAAACCAATAGCTTCTGCCACCCCACTTAATCCCTCCTCCCCTACATCTCATCTCATCTCACTCTTACCCAGATTTCATCCTCACCCTAGATATACTGTATATGTATTTATGTTTAAATATACTATACTGCGTTTGTCTCTCTGTGTGTGTGTGTGTGTGTGTGTATAATATGTGTGTGTCTGTGTGTATATATAATGTATTGCTTAAAACAAAAAGTATATTCTCTTTTATATGAGTAATATCACAAACAGAGACTTGAAAACGAGGTTTTGAGGATGTAGACGCTCAATGCGTTGTTTTACTTGAATAAATCAAAAAGCCACAGTGGGCAAACACGACAAAAAGTATTCTCTATACACAGAGCTTCACATTGAATCCACAAATAATAACCGACAACACACACTGAGAGTCCAGGGTTTAAATAGGAACTTAATTACAATTGAAAACAGGTGGGCACTGAACAAGGCGGAAGACTAAGAAGGCAAAACTAAAATTCTGGGGAGGATGAACCATTTGCTGGTTGGGCAGGAAGCTGGAGTAGCTGCAGGGACTGGAGCAGGAAAAGAGGGCTGGAATAGGGAATGTATTTGATGTCTGTTGTCTCTATCATTCTTTCTGTGGACACAGTCATGACCCTCTGTTTTTGGATGCAGGCCTATTTTGTTCCAACCATCGTCAACTGATGATTTTTACATGATCTAAGACGGTCCAGGATAATAATTGAAAAAGTATTTTGCCTATAAACTATTCCATTTCCCTCAAGATTCCAAATGCTATGAGGGTACCATTTTTATGATGTAGCTTCCAGTTTTGTCATGACAAAAGAACCCAGGTACAGACAGATAAAAAGAGAAAATTAATTAAATGATGATGGAGAGAGAAAATCAATTAAAGGGCCTCTCCCTGTGAGGTGGAGGAGTCTGTGGGGCTCCAGAGAACCAGGACATGATCTGGTTCTCACCCTGTCCACTTGGTAGTGAAAAGAACTCCCAGAGGAGTCTCATGGCCACTATCAGCACTATCATCACAGCCAGGGGCCCTGGGCTGGGGATGCATTGATGGGTGGGCGGGACAGAGAGTACTGGTTGAAAGGACTTGTTAATTTATTAGATGCTCTGGTTAGTTTTAGTTCAGATCCATATACTCCTTTGCCAATGTATGCCTTGAGAGTTATTCAGGAGGATTTGTCTCATGCCCTTGTAGTGAATACTATGCACCTCATTATTAATCAGCCCTTCATTTTCAGTTCCACAAAGCCTCCAATCTTCCCTAAACACATTTTATTCAGTGAATGTCTACTTCTGCTTCAAAACCTGTCCAGCATTAATGGGGCAAAGAATACAAGTAATCTTTAATCTACCTTTGGAGATAGAAGTCTTTGGGGAAATATACTCCCGGGAATGAGAGCCTGTAGGTCAGTATTTACTATGTAATAACCATATAGTTATAGCATCTAAAAATTCTAGCATTACAGCATTTACTCACTAAGAGCTAAACACAGTTTAGTTTAGTCACTACTTTGCTGAAAACATCTCTTATGACCAAGTTTGGTTAAACAGTGACATGGAGTTGGGCAATCTGTACAGCTTTGAGTAAATCAATACCTATATCTAAGGAAATATTAAATGCTTCTATGCTGACATGACAATTGATTAAACCAAACCAAAAACCATTACAAAGTCAAGCTTAAATACAACAACATGATACATGTTCTTACATCTCAACTTCCAGGTAACTTAGACCGAAGGAAGGAGTGTTGCAACCATAACTTGGTAAATAAAGGAACCTACTGTATGTTATGTTCGATCATACTTGTAGCCTATATAGTACATTAACTTTACAACTTTACATGTTTTAATAAAATTGTATGTCCTTGGCCTCATAATAGGGCTGATTGTTGGTTGATTGAGGGCTGATTGATGGTTGTAACAACAGTTGAGCATAAGGTAGTTTCATATTCATTCAGACCCATTTTACATGTACATCCATATTCTTCTCAATATTTCACATGCATTTAGATAGACCTTTGTCTAAAACTAAACATTTTAAAGCAACACAATGTAAGAATTTGTACTTATCTCTTATTGTCAATTTATCCTTTGTCATTTTGGCAATAATTTCTCAATGTGCAGGGTTCTATGAAAGTATGTTGGACAGGACATGTTGAAAAGTGATGAAAAGGGTTGGTATACATGGTGCAGTACCAGGCAATGACAGTCTCTATATTATAAGTTAAAGCATACCATTAAAATGTAAAGGTAAAAACAACATTGTTTTGCTTTAAAGGTGCGATTTTTAGGATTGTTACCGAACGTTCTGTAGGCCAAAATCAAAACACTGGTGAACGTTCTCAAGACTACCAGAAGCGAGCCTCTTCTGGGTTGCCAGATGTAATGAAGACTGAGCTAGTTGACCTGCAGCTGCTTTAACATTTCTCCAACCATGTCCCAGCTACACATTACGGAAACAGTGAAAACAAAAAATACCTCTCTAACCAACGTAACATATTTAGCTGAAGTTAGCGATGCAGATGAAGTTTAGCCTAGGCTGTTGTGGAGAAATATGGCCAGCTCTGCGTCAGACTTGATATTCTTCGTTTGACCAAGACGTCACCATCTCAGGAAGCTCCTCCGATGTCCACTTAATTTGTTTCTTGTTTTAATTTTGGAAATTAAAATTTGCCTGCCTCTTGTGGGCGTTCATGACTACTGACAGCTGTTGACAGTTGGCCTTTACTAATTTGGCAACCCAAATAGGACGACGCGCTAGCCCATTATTAATACGCTATTCTAGAATTAATCGTTCAAAACATAAACGAAAATTCCAAGAAATTCCGCCCCGTAACTCTTTTTTTTTTCATGGGTTTTACAGGGTTTTACGGGTTACAGTAATGTTGTCAAATAAGCCATTACTTCAATTCATCGTGTTTCCTTACTCTCTGACAACATATGGTGATCATTTTTGGAATGGTTACAGTTTATTTTCCATTATTTCCTACATACTGGACCTTTAAAGCCGACGCCAATGCTTTGAAGGTGCTACATTTGAAGTCAGACTAAACAGCAATGTTTTTTTTTATTAAAGCAGACTCCTATCTACTATGTTGTAAAAGACGCTCAAACAATAGAATTCTTTGACACTTGCATGACAAGTTTGAAACCAGCATCAGACAGTTATTTTGTGTCAAATGTCAAATGTCTGGACATCTTTATTCTTTACTACCACATATTTGCTTGAATTGACTCAAGGAAAAGGGTAATATGATGAATGTGATTAATTGCTGCCTCAAAAATAAATAGTTATTGAAGAGGAAATTGTTGCACTTTTATCATAGAAGTCTGTGAAAGTGTAAGCATGAGCATGTATAAGGAAATGTCTAATTTAAAAAACCTAGTATTGGAACAAAATGTCTTACAAATAATCCATGGTCTGTCCTAAAGATTTCCTGTTTAGTAAATCATTCACAGGCATGGCACTCTCTCTGTGCTTTATGGACAGATTTTCAGATGAGTAACTATAATATATGAGAAGTGAGGGCAAAATTAGGCTACACACTCTGAGAAAGTTCAAAGACATAATTTACATATAATCTTAAACAACTGCTGGAAAATATTGCTTCTGATCCAGCTTTAATCACAATGAGGAAGGTATTTCTTTTATTTTCCTGGTTCCTGGTAATGTCGGGTGTGGTTTCAGCTCAAACAGGTAAGTGTGCTTTCCTGTAATAAAGTCTTTATCATTTCATTGTCTGCTGACACTCAAAATATGACAATATGTTCCCTTAGATAGGAATTTTCATCAGGTTAAATTAAAATATAGTGTTCCAATTATGTGTTTTTCATGAGCGTATGAAATACTGCCTAACTTGTTTTATTAATATAGTGTTTACTATACTGATGTGATATAGTGTTCTGAGGTATATGGGGAATACCTCCTGGAATCTTTGATTAGCTACATGAATTTCCAAAAAAAAGTAACACACATTTCCAAACACAAAGATAACATGATTAAACATTTTCATATTATTCTCCATATTGGCTTGAAATTGGTGCTGCATTTACATCACCAACATTTTGGAAAAAGCATGGATGCATACAATTCTCTTAGAACGTGTATGTGTCATCTCATTTTCAGAGACGACACAGAGAGCGCTGCCTAACTGGCTGACTGGGATTGTTGCTGGTGTGGTTTTCCTCTTTCTGGTCTTTGTTGCTTTTCTTGTTAACAAAGCCTGGTGCAGTGAGAGCAGGTATGATGATTCTTCAACAGTTTGCTTATAGAACTAGTATTCAATCAAGCTGTCATTGGTCGGAAAAAAGCAATCTCCTCAGAGCACAGAACCAAACATTAGGTTTCCTCAACGATGGCGCTGTGAACAAGGCAGCAGAAAAGGGGGAGCTCGGGTACAACTGGCTAATCAGCAGGGACTGAAAACAGCATGATTTTCATTTCCGTTAGTTATTATTTCTTTTCAAAATATCGACATTTCTGTATTATAATACTGATTTTTGGTTTTCATGAGCTGTAAGCCGTAATCATCAAGATTAAAACAAAAAATGGCTTGGAATATTTCACTTTATATCTTTTCCACAATATTCAAATTTTTTGAGACACACCTGTATGTGCATATGTGCAAATGTGCAATTTGAGTTGTAATGTTTTGAATTCTGATATGCCATGTCAATCATTGTTCAGTCTTTGTTTTGGATCATTTTCTAGGCTGGAAAGTAAGGTGGATGCTGGAACATCAAATGAGTATGGAATGACTAATGGATCCACTTGGTAAGATCACGATCTATGATCTAAAATATTCATGTCCACCATTGAAATAGCAATAACACAGAAGCTTGTAATGCTTAATTGTCTAGTTATAATCAAAGCAGTATGTTAATGAAGAACGCTTTTTCTTAATGAAGAGAGGTTTTCAGCTAGGCCTACACAATCAGTTAAAGTAAATACTGTCACTACCGAGGAGGGCATTGGCTTCCTAACTTGAATTTGATTAAAAAAAACAACAAAAAAAAACATTGGTAACACTGTTCAGGGATTAGAAACGGTAACTCAAAATATTAGAATAAAAAGGTTATATTTTGGATGAACGTAACCGAAAACGGGAACAAAACCAATTTAACTTATTCCAGAGTGAAAACACTATTTTAAATTTTAGATAACCAGTTAATAAGTAGCCTAAGGGATAATGTATAGAACGCCGGTCATTATGGGGAAAATAAGTCCCAACAGGGTCTTGTTTCGCCCTGAAGGGACTTATTTTCCCATAATGACCGGCGTTCTATACATTATCCCGCTTATTATACGGCTACTTGCCAAAGCGAAAAAATAAACTCCACAATATGTCTCTTTACACTTAATTGTTACCGTTTCCTCGTGGCTTTTGCTGAGAAACAAATAGTTCGCAACACATGCTGAACTTGATTTAAACATTCTTTAGAACACAGCTGATCAACCGTCTGCTTTCACTTTTGAACGAAGTTCCAATGCAAGAAGTGCCCGGAATACTTGCAGAGTGATATGATCAGCAGCACAAAACCCGTTGCCATTGACAGCGGTAATTATATGTTTGCAGCGGTAATTTTTTTATATTTTACCGTAGAACGTTGGGAAATCCCATTCAAGTCAATGGAGCGTTCTACTAGCATTGTGAAGAGCCGTATAATAAGTAAGGGATAATGTATAGAACGCCGGTCATTACTGGGAAAATAAGTCCCGACAGGGCGAACCGGACCCTGACGCGCAGCGGAGGGGTCTTGTTCCACCCTGAAGGGACTTATTTTCACAGTAATGACCGGCGTTCTATACATTATCCCGCTTATTACACGGCTACTTGCCAAAACAAAATAATAAACTCCCCACGATATGACTTTAGCCTACATAGCCTAGCCTATTTGTTACCATTCATTGTGGCATTTGCTGAGAAACAAATAGTTCAACACACGCTAAATTTGAATCAAACATTCTTTAGAACACAGCTGATCAACCGTCTGCTTTCACTTTTGAATGAAGTTCCAGTCCTTGCGTAGTGATATGAAAGACATATCAGAAGCACAAAACCCGCTGCCATTGACGGCAGTAATTATATGTTTGCAGCGGTAATTACATGAATATGTTTTACTGCAGAACTTTGGGAAATCCCATTCAAGCCAATGGAGCGTTCTACTTGTCTTGTGAAGAGCCGTGTAATAAACATATTTATCGTTCCGATTAACTTTCTTTGAATATTATTCAAAAGTCCATAGGCTTGGAAAGTCACTTGCCCACACAGTGTTCCCCAGACCCCTTATAGGATGAATTTAGTCAGATTTTATGAATCTGTGTCTCTCCTGTAAAATAGACTACGCCTACTGTAACCAACACTGTCTAACTGCCTTTTCCAAGTATTTAGCCTAAATTATTGAAACATTGTGTGAAATAACATGGGGTACCAGAGACACTAGGAAAATATCTAGGCCTAGAGGCAGGCAGTTGGTAGCACCACATGTTAGGCTACAGGGCTTAAAGCAAGGACATTTTCCTGAGGTTTTGAACATTTTTGAAGATCTAATATTAGCTAAATGCCTACTATCAAATCTCGCTGAAAAAAAAAATTGAAAAAATTAGCTAAAAAGATTAGCTAAAACTTTCAACTGTTCTACACAACAAATGGCTAACTAACAACAAATTCTATCAACAGCATTAACTAGCCCACCAGAAGCATCCCGTTAGGCTAAACGAATGAGTTGCTAGAGGAACGCTGGGGTTTGTAGTCTTTTTGGGAAGAACATGGATGCCACCAGGGCAGCAGTTGTCTCGTTGGTGTTGGACATTGGTCTAGAACATGAGAACACATCCCTCATTCTCCCTTACTTTTTTTAGTAACTCAATTCCGCCTATTTCAATTTCAACAGTGTTGTCGCGTTTATCTCGAGCCACGAGGGGCATTAGCAGGAGACTAGTCATTGTTATTGTTTTGTGCTACATGTAGCCTCTAGCTAAACGGCTGGAAAACAAATTATTACATTGTATTGCACGCACAGCAAGACCGTGCAATGCATGAATTGGTGACCGGATTGAAGCAGCAATGTAATCTAGTGTGTAAGAGCATTGCATCGACATTAAAATGACCAACACAGTACAAATGCAAAGAAAATACAGTACATGTCATCTCATCTCAACTATGGGCGCAGCCATGTTTGTCGTAAGGTCGTACCTCCACCTCGGGGTACCCTATAGGGGTACCCTCAAGTACTCCGAGGTAAAGGGGATGTGCCTCGTGAAATGCTGCGAGAAAGCTGGGTAATTTACACTTTCCAACTCAGGCGACGGATTTACAAGTCTAATGGAAAGGGTCATTATGCAGTTGCACCATCTAGGCTTAAGCCTTCCTCTTGCTAAGATCAGGCCTATTCAGAAACAGGTGTAAGGTCAAAATTTAAGCACTTCTCACAGACTTTTCTAGAGTGCAAACTACACTGCTAACATTCTCATGCTTGTTTATTAACTCGTTTTAGTTAGACACTTGACTATCCCAGCCAGGCAATAATTTATAGTGGCTTTGTCGGTATCATTCTGCCATAGCCTAACTTAGGTAGCCTACATGTTTCCATTGTGGTTTTATCTGTGGTCATATTGCGTTTCCTTTGTTTATTGTAAATCATAAATCAGGTTTCTAGGCTAAGTATACTTGCATATACAAGGAATTTGGTCTCTGCATTTATCCCATCCGTGAATTAGTGAACACACAGAGCACACAGTGAGGTGAAGCACATACTAAAGGGGCTATCACATTGTACACGGTATATGCGCTGCGCTCGCCGCTAGGTTGCTCTTGGTTGAGGTAACGTCCCAAAGATTTTTGTTGTGCTTGCCGCTGGGCTCAGTGCAATATACCAACGACTTATAGTGCACCGCGGTCAAAGTTCAATCAGGTTGCGCGCAAAAGCGGCAAAATGCTGTGCTGAGCGCAGTGGCAGACCAGTTCTTGCGCACAAGCCATTGACTATAATGCATTTCATAGCGCATGCTGCGTGTAATATGACAGGCCCTTAGCCCAGAGCTGTGAGCTGCCTAGCTACAGCGGCGCTCGGGGAACATTGAGGGGTTAGGTGCCTTGCTCAAGGGCACTTCAGCCGTTCCCACTGGTCTGGAATCAAACCGGCAACCCTTCGGTTCCAAGCCCGAAGCCCTAACCAGTAGGCTACGACTGCCCCAATTATTCCATAATAAGTTGATTCCAAAAAGGCACGAATATATGTTAACTTTATTTATTATCGAGTGTGCAACTTCTAAGCATTAACAGCATCTCACATTCGCCTCCAGTCACTTTTACCGCTGTTTCCTGCGAAGAGGGGCGTGGTCGCCTTAACAGATGGCAAAGAATCTTTGCAACAGGCATTGTTATAGGCATTCACATGAACGCGCATCGCTAAGACAGGGCATATTTAAGCCTAGGCATACGTTCAGTTGGTGCAACCAACATAAGTTCAATTCTTAAAGGAGAAGTTCGGTGTGATATTGACCTAAAGTGTGTTGAAACATGATACCGAGTGTGAACTTTTGTCTCATAGATTTTGTCTCATCTCGGCTTGTCCCCTGCACTCCGAAATCTGGCGCTAGTTAGCCGATGCTACCAACAGGTTTTCAAAGGGGGTGCCTCGGGCATCGGCCTAGCCATGCAAATAAATCACTGTTTTACATCATTTACGAGGCTCAAAGTAGCTCCACACTTCATTGGTAGACTTCCGAGGGCCCTGACATTTAAAACGAGACATTGAGAAAGCACTGGTAGTTTATTTACAAGACGATTTACACAGACAGTCATAGGTGCCAACTCTCACGCATTGGCCGTGAGACACACGCATTTGATTAGTTTCACACACTCACACGCCACAACCCCGATTTCTCACGCTGAAGTGTCAACCCGGTCGGTCAGATGCCTGAAAAATTAGTTTAGCCTATCTATAGATCTACCTGTTGAGCCACGGTTATGCTTTCAGAGACGGTGAGAGGGTTCAAGAGCACCCCCTGTCTGTGGAATTTTCTAAATTTTCTCTAATTTGCGATGCTACTTCAGAAGCCATCCCAGGCGCATTCCCCCTGCATTTCCCCGGCTTCAGGTATGCTTTGAGTATTACTGAGTATTTTTCACGCTGAAGTGTCAACCTGGTAGGTCAAATACCTGGCAGATGAGGTTCAACTAAACTAAACCTATACATATGATCGGGTGAACGTGCGGAATCTATTAGCGCCAAGTTGCTGTGATAAATGGTTCGCGAGAAAATTAACATTGAACCGACGTGCAATTTAGGCTAATCATATTTGCATTTTGCACACAGTGCACACCCATTACTCTCACACACAACACGTGGCAAATCCAATATCACAATAAACAGCAAACCGTACCGAATACGAGGATATAAAGCATGCCTCTGTGCAATAAGTGGTTCTTAATCCGGTTTTGAAATTGCAACACATTTCTACATAGCCTCATTGGGGCGAAATTATAATGTATTCTAACTATTTGTCAGTAGGCCTACATTCATTTTTGTAAATTGCTCAGCCATAGATTATCCCACTATCATGGTTCTTATATTGTCAGGTTCCAGCCAATCCCATTACAGATAAATGAATATATTTATATTGGCATGCTTCCTAGTGACATTAATGCAAAAATATGAAGAAAATCAAATAACGAGATACAAATATTGATATAAAGCCTGACATAAGCCATATGCAAACATTCACATCATGCAGATATGGGTACATCCTGAAAAAGGAATAGCATGTAGGCTATAGGCTATGGCCATTACAATGACCAATATATTATCTTAAATAAACTAGCTGAATAACACAGGTGACCACTTCTGCATAATTTCATGGAGTGCTGAAATGTACACACATTTTTGAACATTTCTAAACTGTGAAATGTAGCATATGTTTTTGTGGTTGTGAACTTATTGCAATATCACCATAACTATTCCACCTGGGTGTGCACGGTTATAATTCTGAAGTGCAAAATAGCTTAGGCTACAGCACAAATATTTCCATAAAAATAAGCAAGTCTGACCTCTGAATTTATTTTGAAAGTGCACCTGATTGATGCATTTAAAAGTTAAAATAAACATTTCTTAAATTCTTACAAAACACCCACCCACTTTTTAAAATTGTTAGTTTGGACCCCCCCACTTTTGCCGTGCGAAATACCAGTGCTGTTTTCAGCATTTGTTTAGTGCTTCATTGTCATTTTCATTGGATTCTCCCATTTTAATAAATCGGCTCATAAACTTTTTTTTTTTTTTGTTACCGCGATTCTCCGTTCCTCTTCTGTCACACACACAGTGACAAGCGTAAATCCCCGCAGTGTTGAAGAGATCAGTCATCCCCTCACTTTTGATAAGGTAAAAATCCTTATAGGTGCATGGAAATAAATAATAACCTATAGGTTTACGGCTAGGCTATGTAAAACTCCCCATTAACAGCATCCGTCACTAACCACAGCTAAGACTGCACCATCTCTATTCACTCTGTTGGATATCTGAAGCCAGTTTGTCTACTTAGATACTGTAAATCCTCAAATTATGGCCGGGGTCTTAAGACAAAGTACAGGCCTTTAGGGGCAGGATTGTATTCAGACAGCCCTTTATTTCTTATCGCGAGTTTTATTTTGAGACATGAGTTTCTTGGAGGCGCATACTGGTAGGCCTTCAAAAGCATGACATTTTCGGTTTAGTTTGATATTTAATTTACTTTTGGACTGTTTGATTATATTGTTAAATGTTGGGACTGATGGGCACTGAACTCTGGGGAGGTATTTGATGATCACTATTACGTTCCATGTAGTTGAAAGAGTGTCGGGATTTCAAACAAACCATCCACTTTCATGCGTTCATTGAACGTTTGCTGTGCTGTAATGGAAACCTTATTGCGTAGCCAAGTAGCCTATTGAGTTATTTTTAAATTATGCATGATTTACTTTTTATTAATTTCGTAGGCTGGCTTTATTTTGTTATATAGAAGTATCTAAATAACCTGTTAAAATGTACCAGAATTCAGGAAATTGCATCTAGTCCAAAAAAATGGATGCATACAGAAAATACTCAATATTGTTAATACACAGTATGCTCATTTATGATGGTTGAGACATTTTCAAACATATTTTTAGTTTTTACTTTAAAATGTTACTTTTAATGCTATAATGTTTATTCAGTGTTGTTCTTTGGATAAAAACATCTGCCAAGCATCTTTGACCATAACATAATAAGAATATAATTTGCACAAATTTAATAAATCAACCAACATAAATGAAAAGAGTATTACAGTCAAAATCAGATCAGGCAAAAAGTCCACCAGAAAACATGCAGAAATGAAACTCAGCAACACAAGGTTACAAGAGTTCAGGTGGCAGGCTGTAGACATTATAGGCAAAGGCAAAACACACCTTTCAATATGCCCAACCAAACACTTTAGGAAAATACCTAAAGACATACCCAGAACATAAACACAATGAGCACAACTAGTATAGGCCTACTAGTGAAAAATAGTCATTGCAAAGGAATCAAAAATAGTGTGCAATTATGTAAGCTATTTTACTGAACACTGAAAGAGTGAAAAACAAGATGATTGTAGATAATTGAGAAAAAGATAAATGGGTAAAATCAGGGCCGTCGGAAGGCAATCCTATATAAATACTAAATAGAAATATGTCGCTACTGTGTGCCACTTTCAACTGTGCTACCTTCGCATGAAACCCCTGGCTGCGGCGTTAGGGTTATCACACATTCTGGTTTTCCCGGGATTGTTCTCTTTTTTTAATGTCTGTCCCGGAAAATTGATAATCTTTCCAGGGACACCAAATGTCCCGTTTTTTGGTGCAAAGGCACTTCTATTTTTTTGAAGTATTCCCTAGTTTCACTTTCAATAAAACCTACGTTCCGCTCCTGCAATCCTACTGTTTTTCTTAAGTTATCTTGATTGTATCCTGCTGTCGGAGGCAGGTATGCGCTTATTTGATTGGTTGTAATGCAAACCTGCGAAACGAAAGTTTACCTTATCAGCATCACAGCAAGCATGTCCAAGAGAGTGAGTGCGGGTAGGCAACAGATTGGAGAGGGTATAGCCTAGTAAAAAAAAAAATTATTTTGTTTTTTTTCGATTTGGTTGGATAAAATGGGGCGCGAGACGGAGGAGGATATAGGCCTACAATCAAAGTCATGGCCAGCAGCGAAAAAAAATACACAGTAGGCCTACACAACGCCGACAGGGTGAAAATGGGTAGGCTAGGAGTGGGTAGGCTAACAACTTAATATTATGCATAGTATTGTTAATGTTTTATAGCCTGATATCTTAAAGGGATATCGGTCTGAAGCTCTTTTCTTTTTCTTTGTGTCTTCCGTCAAGGGTTTTCGCTGCTTTTTCGCCGTACACACGTTTGCAACAATCTCTAGCATTTCGTTAGCCTGCCTCTGTGCTGTAAACTGATCCTGCTTCGGTCGGTGGGTAGGATACACCGAACTTGCAAGTGGGATATTCTTCCTACAGGCAGTAGGGGCGGGCGAGAGAGCCTTCACTCGCCCCGTAATGAGTCATTTAACCATATACCGACTTATGAAGATGATTAATTAACAGGAAAACGTTGCCTGGTGTCCCTTTAAAAGAGCTGGTGAAAGGGCATTATAAGAACCGTTAGTAAATTATTATTTAAAACCAGTAATAGGCCTAGTATAATTAAGGCATTTAACATTAATCAAATTTTTTTTGGGGGGGGGGTGTCGCCAATGAATGTCCCGGATTTTCACAAATTAAATGTGGCAACCCTATGCGGCGTGCAGATCGGGGCTGGTCTCAATGTATGGGTGAGCTCAACGTTGCTACTTTCCAGCGCTACTGGACCGCATGGAAAAATAAAGAAATTTTGCGGGACAATTGCGACCGGGCCTCACGGAAAAACGGTAGCCTACAATTAAGCAATTAGGCTTTCTAGTAACATAAACATATTATTATACAGAAATCGGACTACCTGAATATGATGCCACCTGTTAGGTGTGCATTTAAACGTGACATTAGGAACACACTTTGCGTGTAGGCCCATGATAGGACCATCTTATTGCGGGGAAACAAGCTCATTGCTCCCCTGATTCAGTGACATGGTGAGATTCAGATTTTAGGCTACCTTATTACATTGTCCACCTCTGCTACGTTACACTGCTAGCAACCTGGCGATTCAGGCTGAAGATCAGCACCCTCATCATATGCGGGAGAAAATGAGAAAACTCATTCATCACTGTTATTTAAAGAAGCCCTATGCAGGTCTGGTTATTCCTTTGCTGTTTTTGGGTTTTCGCTGGATTTGGGCTCGCATTTTTCACAACATAGCTCCCCCTGCAGCTTCGGTACCAAGTGACTGCTATGCTAAACCCCCACTAGCTGGCAAGCTAGCCATCAAGAAACCAAACTTAACACATACAGGGCTCACAATAAAACGGTCGAGCAAACACATTGTTCAAGAGACTATCAAACCACATTACAAAAACGAAGTTCACCCAAAGGTAGGCTACTTACAATTTCAACAGCAACAAAGCCAAGTCAGCGTCCGTTTTGCAGTCTTCTTAGAAACTACAATCTGACTACATTTTCGAGGCGCGATTGGATACTTCCGCTGAGTCACATCCGGATTTACCCGGTCCGGGATCAGAAAGTTGCATATTCGGTTTTTCCGCGTTGAAGCGATAGAGGGAGAGACGAAGCACCCACCAAACAACCCAGAAATGTTGTAAAACCATCAGAACGACTCTCAACCTGCATAATTAAGGTCATTTTTGCTAAAATTGTTGCATAGGGCTTCTTTAATATCACTGAAAGTTTGGCTGGTAGTTTGGCGCCCTGGGCAATTGCCCAGATTGCCCATGCCTTCCGCCGGCCCTGGGTAAAATGTTGAAAAGACATGAATGAAGAAAGAAGGGTCAAGGGGGAAGTTTATTTCTTTAATCTAATTCAATGAACATAACATCAACCCAATTTTCAGTTTCTCCTTTTGAAGAATTGAAAGTCATTCTTCATCAGATTTAAACAGTAGCCTAACTATAGCTGACATATGGGCAGAAGTGATTCTCTATGGATAAACAAATATGTTTCATGTATTTGTGTCTGGATATCTATTAAATATCTTCTGTTGTCTTACAGGAGTGCTGAGAATGCATGTATGAACAATGCAAGTGATGGCACTGAAGACAAAGTCACAGTCATGTGACATGATCCATCTCTGAGTACCTCCATCTGTGTCATTTCTTTAATCTCACTGAAGCATAATAACTTAGGCTGTAGGCTAACTGTTACTTTAAGTTTTTAAACTAATATTTAAAAAGAAATGTTGCTAATGTCATGCTGTTTAACATGATGATGTATAAAATGGTGCATATCACTTGTAATTGACCTTTTACCAAGATAATACTTTTGGCTGTGGAGACAGTGGAAGTGATGTGAGCCGACTACTACAAAAGAATGTCCTTTAATAAATGACATGGAGGTGTTTCTTAAGTTTAAGAGTGCTATACTTTGATAATGCTATGCTTTGAGAAATTGGGGGGGGGGGGAATCAGGACATCTGCGAGTTTATACACCAAATGTGAAACGAATATGATTAAACTTAGGAGTGGTAGAGGTAAGACCAGTGAAATAGCCATTCTATCGGTTGCCAGATAGTGGCGCTATGCCAGACATGGATTTTGGGCATGTGAATAATAATAATTATTATAATAATAATCTTTATTTATAGAGCACTTTTCTAAACAAAGTTACAAAGTGCTTTACATATAAGAATAAACAGAACAAAAATGAAATATCTACAAACAATACAAATAAGAGCATATCAACAGATTAAGGATTTTTTTTTTGGTTTTGTTTTTTATTAACAAAAAACTACAGGAGTTAGACAGTATACAAGGCAAAAATAAAACTTAAATAAACTCTTTAAAGGCTTTGCGGTACAAGACAGTTTTAAGGAGAGATTTAAAAGATGTCACAAAATCAACTAACCTAGGCAGTGCATTCCAGAGCTTAACACAGAAAAAAATCTGTCCCCTTTAGGAGCAAGCCGGGACTCAGGAATAGTTAATAAACCTTTGCCTGCAGACCTTAATGTGTGTGTAGAACTATAGGGCACTAGAATATCAGAAATGTAACCAGGGGAAAGGCCATGAGGAGCTTTAAATGTGATGAGTAACATTCTAAAATCAACTTTCCAGCATATTGCTAATGTATATAATACAGAAGCTACAATGTCGGCACAGGATATATGTTATATGAAATTATGGTATTTAAAAAAAATCCTAAAATTAATGGGCTTCTATGCGTAGATGGGCCCTCCCGCCTCCATTGATGTTTCTACTTCCAGGAATTCGCCTGCCCCCTTGGGTTCAGGCCAGATCTTATGATTCTTCCAGGCAGGATCCTGACACTAATACAACTTTAAAAGGTCAACATCACAATTTGTGTTTTCTGATAGGGAGTGTAAAACCAGGTCAGTTTTGTATTCCAAAGTCCATGTAATTTTGAAACTGGTCATATGTCTTGGAAATCGGTATTTCGATTGTGTTTGCACAGTTATACTGACTGGAAGCGAGACGTCCAATGAAACACCAGTTTGGGTCGTGGCTGAATTCCAGAGGGAGGCAGTGTGGTTAATCCTGTGGCAAACATCAGGAGGTCCTGGAGGGAGACTCCTATTTGGTTATCTGAAAGAAGTATAGATTTTGGTTTTAAAATCATACACTGTCTGGCCAACAAAAAAAGGTCACCACCTGGATTTAACTAAGCAAATAGGTAAGAGCCTCCCTGTTGGGGCAGTGCTATGATCTAGGGTTGCTGTAGTTGGTCAGGTCTAGGTTCAGCAACGTTATGTGCCTAAAGAATGAGGTCAGCTGACAACTGTGCCGGTTATTCCATCAATGTTTTTTTTCTTCCCTGATGGCACAGGCCAAGATGACAATGGATTCATCGGGCTCAAATTGTGAATGATTGGTTCAGGAAGCATGAGACATCATTTTCACACATGTATTGGCCAAAACTGTCCAGACCTTAACCCCATTGAGAATCTTTGGGATGTGCTGGAGAAGACTTTGCGCAATGGTCCGAATCTCCCGTCCCGTCATCAATACAAGATCTTGGCAAAAAATGAATGCAACGCTGGACAGAAATAAATGTCATATAGAATGTGTGACCTTTTTTTTTGGTCATTTCAATGCAACTGCAAACAATATGAGCTGTCAAGATGAGATCAATTATTCCTATTAAAACAAACCTCCTGTATGGTTTCTTCCAGTTGCTTGAGCTGCCCTTTTCACTGAGCTGAACCTCAGAAGATTTTCTCCAATGTTGCAGATGTTAGCTGTCCTTTTCACCCCCCTTTAAATATACACAACTTATTGTTTTCACAGTCACACAATTCAACAGTAGCCTATGTCAGGCCAGAGCCCGTTTACGGAGAGCCGGATCACTCCCTATTAACTCCATTGTACCTGCAATCTATTGTAGTTCCGCTAGGGGCGATCAGGAATAAGTGCAAAAACAATGGGGGTCTATGGAGCTAGACGGCTAAATGTGTCTCTTTCACCTGGTTGTCGTTGAAAAATCGAAGATTTGATTGTGGTTTCTGCAAGCTCAATATGGATTATAGGTCAAAAGTTGAATGAACGAGTACTTACGTCCTTTCTTACAGGTTGGGTCGTTGTTGCCCACAACACACTAGCTTTCTGCTAATGAATGACGTCATTGACGCATTTGAAAGGCTTTTTAGATCAAATAAGTGACTCAAAAAATATAATACTCAGCGGTCTGTATTTTCTCTGCCCCCTCTTTCGCATGCAACATTCAAATTTCTGGGCAAAAAATTATATCCGGAGAAAAGTGGATTTGAGAGGGAACAGCTCCATAGACCTCCATTCATTCTGCACTTATTCGTGAGCGCCCTCATGTGGAACCAGAAAAGGAACTGCAACCAGTTCAGAAACCGGAAGTTTCCCGAGAGTGGCGGTTCTCCCCTTATTAGACATTCTCTGGTCAGGCCTATGTGATTCAAGTTAGTATGGCCTGGTACCTACAAAGGTGGATTTGGTATAAATATCTATATCTATATATATATTCTTAAAGTAGCCTACATGTTATAAGGTTTCCATTTCACCCCCCTTTTAAATATGCACAACTTGTTTTTATCAACCACACAATTTCAATTCAACACTAGGCAATGCAGTAGGCTACAAATATAGCATTTTATGGTGTATTTTTGATTTAAATTACTTATTTAATTATTTTCAAACTTTACTTTACCTTTGGTAAAGAACAAGGAACGTTTACAAGGAATAATTGTCCTCTTTATGAATTGAAAAACTAATATATATGCTTTGACTTTTATTTTGAAGTATTAGCGAATGGCGGCCATCATTTTTTCGTTGCTGTCGCTAGTTTCACGCTGCTAAGATGACGACAATGTGGGAGTCTACTTTAATTGGTCAATATTTTTACCCCGCCATTAGAACCTGAAAACAGCGCCACAAATGAATTTATATTCGCTTTTTGTGGCGGTGAGGAAGAAACAAATCTTTCAAATTTCCTCTACTGGCTGAATGGTTTTGCTGAATGTGGAAGAGGGACATATTTTGATGTTACAATTCTGTGTCTAACATTAGACGAAGTGGTTACATTAGCCGAAGGAGAAGAGGTTGGTACAACTTTTAAAAGGAACATCAATGTTATCGCTAGAAGCTAACGTAACTGTAACGTTAACGTTAGACATGAAGAACACTGGGTCAGCATTTACTGTGCATTTACAGCGTTACTGTTAAATGATAACACCAACAACCATTGTATCACTCATTTTAGTGTTGCAATAACGGTATCGTTACATTTAAGAAAGATTATTTTGGTAAAGTTAGAAAGAAATTGGCAGATTCGCGGTTTGCGGCTCAGTAGGTGAAATGTGTTACAGACAGCTCTATCTAACCGTATTAAGGTAGACAACTAGGTTGTAGTTTGTTTTCATCCAAACGAGCCGTCTACAGACACTGATAAATAACATGTGTTTTTGGGCATTCTGCTTTCAGCGGGCGTCTAGGGACCGTTTACAAAGTGCAATACACATCTAGGGTCTCCCTATGCTCACACTACAGCTGATATTTTGGTATAATATGCTATATTTATTTATTATGATTTATCATTGGGAATAATTTTCAATAGCTTCACTCTTATTCACTCCAGGGCCACAAAAATCACTCCACACATCCAAAATCTAATTTTTGCTCATACTACACCAATTACTATAGGGAAATCTTCCTTGGCCTAATTTCAATACATTTTTACTGGGAGAAAATGTCAATAACTTAACTTGTTTTGAGTCTACTGCTGCCAAAATCACTCCACACATTTAGGGTCTCCCTATGTACATACCGTATTTTCTGGACTATAAGTCGCTCCTGAGTATAAGTCGCATCAGTCAAAAAATGTGTCATGAACAGGGAAAAATAAATTAAAAAAAATATATATATGTCACACCGGACTATGAGTCGCATTTATTTAGAAATGTATTTCACAAAACCCAAAACAGACAGAGACCATGTAACTGGAGACATAGAGGCCAAAAAGATTAATGTTAATGAAGACGAAGGAGTGAAGGCAGCCAAGAGGAGGGCCGGAAGGTAATTGTAAAGCAAGCCTGTTCATTGTGCCCCACCAGTCATGTCTCTATTCCCCACTAGTGGGGCCCGCCCCACACTTTGACAACACTGATCTAGCCTTTACAACTGACTCTCAACTGTACTGGGAATACTGAAAGGATGTTTTCTCTCCATATAATACCTTGTAGGAAAAAATTTGACTCTCATTAGGGCTGGGATAAACGATTATTTTTTTAAACGATTAATCTAGCGATTATTTTTTCGATGCATCGATTAATCTAACGATTCATTTTTTTCAGTCCGATTCAATTATCGATTATCTCCCCATTAATTCACTAATAGCAACTTATACATGTTTATTTACACATCTGAATGAAAAAAACATGAATTCTTTAACATTGCAATATATGTTTATTGCTCTTAAGATTCCAAAATGAAAGACTATACAAGTGCAAAGTAATGCATTCTTAGTCAGAGGTAGCATTCAATAAAGTTCAGTAGTGTAGGCCTGTGTCTAATTGAGTGGCTGTCATTTTAAGACGTTCGTGTGGGAATCCTTGCAATTAACATTAACACAGTTAAAAGGCTGCTGATGTGTGGATGCAATTCATAATGTAGTTAGTTCAAATAACGGTTCATACTTCTCCTTTGGACAAGCACTTTTGAGTCTTGGAAAACACTTTTCCATTTACATTGGGATTTTGCAAACATTCAGAGTCAATAAAATGAGCCCTGCAACGAATAAGCAGCTGCAAGTAAGCATGCTAAACTTGACACCCAAACAGTATTCTAACGTTAGCTTTGAGATACTGCTTGATTGCATACTGTAACTTAACTTAGTTTAGTCTCCTCAATGTACTATGTTGTGATAAGACCTTAGCAGAGTTTACTTTAACTTTAATTCAGCAGTTTTAATGCTGCAAATTTGCGCAGCATGGTCACGATGCTAAGCGGATGCTAAGCGGATTTAATAGCAATTTAGCCCACTGTGTTCTATGCAGTGCTTCTATGTGGCAACAACAATCCTTCAACAATCTTGAATATTTTGTTAAATGCACATGCAGAGGAGGAGCAGCGGCTCGCTACTTCACGAGAGAGCGGGCGGGCGAGGAAAGGCAGTGTGAGTAAAAGTGCAGCTCAATGAAATTATTTTATCTTATCTTTAATTTAAATAGTATGCCTACAACATAGAACATCAATGTGTGGTGGCCGGTTTTGATTTCGTGGTGCCCAGCCACAGATTAGTCAACATATGGAAAACACTGAAGGTGTAAAATTAAAAATATTTAGCAGCACACTTGACGAATCGACGCTCATATTTTGTGTCGACGTATTTTTTGCGTCGACGTCATCGATTACGTCGACGCGTTGTCCCAGCCCTATGTCTCATCAATGCTACTTGAACAGATGTAGCCTCACAAAATCCCAAATACCTGTAGCTACACAAAATTAGGCGTGCGTGTGACAACATGGACCCACTAGCGATCATGTGACGTTTCAGTGTTTCCCCTACAATGTATTCATCAGCGGCGCAGCGCCACTCCTGGAATTCAAGCGCCACTGCAAAAAAAGTTGGCTAATTAAAAAAAAAAAAACGCAAGTGAACTTCAGGAACAGCTGCCGTTCGTGTATGTTCGTGTAAATGAACTAAAACAAACAATAAAGGACTTAATCACACACAAACTACTATTTTACTGATTATAAAAATAATAATTATGTAGGAGGTTTAGAAGTTTAGAACCCAGAATTGACCTGCACACTACAAAAGTGCACCAAATTCAACACAAATGACTCAATACACTTGGAGGAGGTCTGAGTCCTTTCTTTTCCAGATATTTTAGGATTTCACCGTGGTATCATTTCAGTATCGAGTATCGAGATATTTATGGCAGGTATTGTATCGAAGTCATAATTTTGGTATCGTGACAACACTAGTAGAAGCAATAAACAACGTTATTTAAAACAACGAACGAAGCGGATCCTTGCTGTCCATGAAAACAGCAGAGACTGGCTAATCTAATCCAAAAATGGAAATAACAGGTCATTGAATTGACACGTGAAATTAGACTGTTGTAGGCCTATAGTAGCAAATATGGTGATGACACAGCTTTTAAAACATTTATTTCACACTCGCTGGAGAACGGGCTGTTACGCAAACAAATGAATTGGGGTGGTCTCCGTTTAGAGGGAGAGCAGATGGCTAACAAACGTTCAGAAAAAGTCCTTGGCAAATTTGAGGATTTTTGTTTTACTGTAAAGGCGACTGTGCTCTTTCCCATCATTCAAATTCCAGCCATGCAGAAAAATGGAAGAGTATGCATGTTTGAGGACTGCTGAAGAGTGCTATGGAGATTGCATTATTTGCAAAAAATTTAGACAAGATATCCTTTATAGTGCAACAAAAAGAAACATTCTCCAGTGCATCATTACTGCATATGATGCTGAAAGGGAAGTGGACCTAGGACAAATCCTCAGCTATGAACTGATTAATGTCCCTGTACTGTAGCTATTGCAGATAGCAATTGTTATTTGTGAAGTGGAAATAAGTCTATCCTCACTCAAGTACTGTCTAGCAATGTGGAATGTCCAGTAGTGATCACTGCAAAAACTGCTCATTCAACACTGGTAATAGATGCTCAAGATCTAGTTACGTCTTTAGGACACCCATCTGACTGCAGCACATTTAAGAAGTATGCAAGAAAGTTTGTAAGAAACTTTTGTATTGTTATTTAATATTTGTTATGTGGTAGCAAATGATGTTAACTATCAAAGAAATAGACCTAATGTAGAAATGCACACAGATATTGCAACAGATAATGGTGTAGGCCTATCTGATTAAGACCTGAGTGGTTGAAACATACTTATTAAATTACACTGGGAGCAAAGAAGACTATCTTCACTTTTTTTCCCTTTGCAACTGTCAAAGAAATCCCATGAACACGGGAAGGCCTAGGGTAGTCTGGCTTTAAGATTAGGCTCTTCTGCATAGCATTAAGTGATTTGCGTGCAGTAATTTGAACACTGACCTTGATCTAGCCTACTTTAGCTATTTAATGGTAATTAATTGCCAAAACACCACACAATATAAATGAGCAATAACAAACAATAAAGGACTTAATCACACACAAACTACTATTTTAATGACTACAAAAAAATAATTAAGTACGAAGTTTAGAAGTTTAAAACCCAGAATTGACCAAAAGTGCACCAAATTCAACACAAATGACTCAATACACTTGCAGGAGGCCTGCATCCTTTCTTTTCCAGATATTTTAGGATTTGGATATCGTTTCAGTATCGAGTATCAAGATATTTATGGCAGGTATTGTATCGAAGTCATAATTTTGGTATCGTGACAACACTATGCCAGTTTTCTAGATGTCGAGGATCGGAGGCACTACCCCCAACAAGTGATGCAGCTCAATGGCATATTAGAAGAGCACATTATCAAGCTCTAGTGTGGAGGCAAGCACACATACCAAATCCAGTGTTACTAGAAGTAAAATGTTTTTTACTTGTCGGTTGTTGCTAACGGTAGATGCAGTTCTGCATTGGGCTTATTCCCGCTATCTAAATTCTTATGTACTGTAGGATATATTCTGAGTTGACGGTTATCTGTGCAACTTGTTATTGTGATGAAATGCATTAAACACCACGGGCCCTATCATGACATTCTAAAGTGCATCGTCACTCATCAAAAAGTCTATTCAAATTTAGTAGGATGTCCAGTTCACATTGGGAGGGGTTTCGTTATCTAAGTGGAGCGCATGGCGCAACAAGGTGTTCCTAGGTTTTTTAATCAGCCATATGGGTGTGTTTGGGGCGTCATTTCAAACCAATGAGAATGACATCTGTCATTCCCTTTAACGGCGCAAAGTGCGATATGTCAAATAAATGCATTTGGCATTCAACGGCGCATTTGAAGGAGGCTGCTTGCGAGACCGTATGGAATAGTCATTCTTAAACCATGCTTTACTAAAACCTAGCATAGCCTTCACGCATTTGCACTCGTCTATTATTTGAACTCATTGGCAAAGTGAAACTAACTTCACCAAGGAGTCAGTCAACGACAAGACGGTTATATGCAGTTACTTTCACTATTGACTGACAATGGGTTACCACTGAAAACGTAGGCTGGAAAAAGCAACACTTACCAATATTGCTTAAATGACTGAATAAAACAACATTTATCCTGCAGAGGAGTTGCTTATATCTCGTGACAGTGCGTCTTCAGCTGTGCTCCATACGTGTCTCTCGCCTCTCCCCTAATCACTTTTAACCGTCATTACCAATTTGCAAATGATGGTGAATAACTACTCATCATGAGATGTACAGTATTTCGTAATATCTTTATTCTAATTATGTTTCCCATTGTAATCGTGCAATTTGGAATGCTTTGCATGGGCGTCGGCTGGTGTGCGTTCATGAATGATAGAAAGGATGGTGCGTGCACCTGCCAATATGACTGTTGACATCGCTCTTAAAATAGTATATGAACAACTTCGCCATTGACTTCTGACCAGGTTTTAGGTGGTGTATGATAGCGATTTTTAGACAACGCGCCAGGCCCCTCCCTAGGTTGTTAATTGCCACACCCCTGGGCGCGATGTTTAAAAAATAAACGTGCAAAATACCGAATTCAACTTTGCACGGTTGAAATACGAACTTTACGCCATGCGCAGGTACCCAAAATACAGTCCCACATGAGTGACTCACTATGTTGGCAATAAAAATATGGTTGTGTTTTGATTAGAATTTCCGAGTTTATTACATGTTAACTGTGATCATGTTCCCATTAAATATGTTAAAATATAAACTATAGTATCGGTTCTTTAATGCTCAAACATGTATTTAGAGAACACTTTTATTTGGTTTTAGTGATTTACTTTTGAAATCAACCCAATTTAGGGAAAAATAAGCAAAACAAATCGCTATGTCATGTTAAAATGCTGATAATGCAGCTTAGAACTCCAGAATTGAGCTTGGTAAACAAAATATTCAGAATCAGCACCCTCAAATTAGGTAAGAAAGGTGGTTTACCAACTTTTCCTCAAATTTGCCGTCAGAAGTTTTCTTCTGTGAAGCTGCTCTAGTTCACCAAAAGCTATGCTAACCCATTCGCACAATAAATAATTTCTTAAAGGTTCTACAACATTTCTCCATGTGGGATAGTGTCAAGCAGTGAAGTGATGGCCTATTGCAGGTAGGCAATGTTCAGGCAGAAGACCGGCACTGCTTTCTCTGTGGTATTTCTGTCCCTCTGAAGACTGCGTTAAAATGGTGTTTTTAGCAATCAATTTTTTTTTCCTGTGGAGAAACCCCCGGACCCCCGCTCACATCAGCCGCACCCCCTCAGATAATACTTCCAACGTCCCTGTCGTGACCTCTTGAGCTAAACCATTAATGAAAGCAAAACAAACATATACAAACAGCCAGATGCCTCTTCATAAAATAACTGTCACCTTCATAAACAATGACAAGTTTTATCGTCAAACTGCGTGTCGTTTGGAGCAGCGGATCGGTAGGCTATATTAAAAGCAGAAGATTTTCAGTTTGCTTCGGGATTTAGGCCTAATTCACTTTTGGATTGAAGAGGATGAAATTTTCATGCACAGCCTTCCAGGTGCTGGTGAGGTGCAGTCATCAATTGATAGACAGGAGAGTGAAGGATCACCGCACACACGGTGGGATTTCTTTGCTGATTTTATTTAGTGTATGTCTAAATAAAAGACATACATAACACAATAAACATTATTTAGTCTAAATAAAATCAGCAAAGAAATCCCACCAGTGTGCGGTGATCCTTCACTCTCCTGTCTTTCACTTTTGGATTGTTTGATTATAGTGCTAAATGTTAGGACTACAGTACGTCTCCTGCGACAGTCCTATCAGCCATCGAAATGAAAGCTCATCGGTGGGGTATACTACGAAGCACGTTAGACATATCTAGGCTATGTAGACATATCGAGGCTTCACAAAGCCTTGACTCAGGGGTATACGTTAAGTGATGCTACAATAGCAGTTATGTGATATATTTGTCAAACTAGGCTTTCAGCTCAGATCTGTGCGCGTTCTCTGTGTTGGGATGACATTGGCCAATCGTGAAACGTGGAGACGCACAAGACCGCCTATTTAAAAAACAATTACTTCCGCATTTATGAGCGATAGTGTAATCTACACTGCTATCATTTTTAGTGTCTAGCCTATAACATCAAATAAATCGATTGTCATCAGATGTTGTATGGTATGCACGTCCATAGTGGCATATTTGCACGCATAACACTATTAAAGCGCATTCGAAATACAAAATGTTTGTAGAGGCGGAGCACCTGTAAGATATATGACAGAATCCTACACGTGAGAGAACTTCGTTTTTCAAGACAATTTATTGGTCAGTGGGCGGTAGATTACACGATTTGAGCTATAACTTTGCACATAACCTCCTCCTGACCAGGTTTAGTTGCAAGCATAAGATACCATGGTGATATAGCGACGCTAAAACAGATCCACTTTCGTGTCACAGCATACCCTGGCTATGAGAGCAACATACCTCGCTAACCCATTAATCAAGATTCGTAGTATACCCCGCAGGGGGTAATATTGTGGAAACAACTGAAAAAACGTTGGGTGGGCTAAAAAGATGGTCCATACTGTAGTATAGTGGCATGCATAGACTCAAAGCGGCAAAAGCCGACATTCCTAACCCTGCTCACAAGTGCCACCTGGTGGTTGTTTGGGTCATTGCAGCTTCACTGGGGAAATATAAATAAAAGATGCGTGATTCACGCGTGAGGTCATACCCACTGTATATCGGTTATCGTTTTTTGAAAAACTCATATAGAAATCTGTGTGTGTGGGGGATCTCAAGGAATACAGCTCCCATATACATCTCCCAAGTGATAATTGACTTGTCACAGGACAGCAAAACAATATATCTGAATGGAGTAGTATTATAGCTAGTCATTCTGTTGTTGGTTGTCCTTAAACTTGTAAAGAAATCTAAAGCTTTTCTCACCTGCAGATGAGTGTGGAAGTGAATTTGCAAGGGATGCCTTCCCACATTCTTGATGGTGTCCAGAAACAAGAGACCATTCAGATTGACAGGTTGGTAAACTATTTGAGTAATAGTAAAAACGGTCACAAATGCTTGTCTTTAATGTAAATTCTGTTTCCTATAAGCAATACATAAGCAATACTGTTAACCATGCTCTTCTAGGTCCTTTTCCAAATTCAAAGTGGGTCCTTGGGATCCTACTCCTCTTGGAGAGGCTGTGAATCTCCACCTTTCATATTACAGGTGTGTGCTTTCCGTTTGTTTGTGTAAGTTCCCAAGACAGAAAAAAAGTCACCCAGAGACACACTCCGCTAGAAATAAATGGTGGCAGTCAAAGTGACCGGCAGAGGTTTTGTTTTCAGGACATTTTGATGATATGCTGCTAAAATATCCTATTATCGCTTCTTAATTAGTCAAGTTGAGGAAAACTGGAGGCAGGCTATGTAGCTTAAAGAATTAAATAATCAAGCCGTATAGAATGCAACATGTTTATTAGCATAACTTTCAAATAGACGGGAAAAAACATGACCGTCCGATTCGCATCAATTATATGTGAGTAGGCCTAGGACTTATTAATAAGGTGCCTGAATTGTTTTTACTAAAGTCATGGTTTAATAAACCTTCCCCACATAAAATAAATCTGAATAAACCAATTGTTTTTACTCAAACAAACTTAATTATACACTCTCTGTATGTCTCGTATTTGGCTGGTAACATTTAAATTGCCCACTGCGATGCTGCGGATTAAATGATTCCTTGTCAAAAGTGGAAGTTCAGTGTAAATTGACCCATAGTCCTGTTGTTCAAGCTCATCACATGCAGCCCATCGGAAAAAGAATGAGACAATTTGGGACAACATAGGCCAAGTTATGGACTAGCAGCTTAAAGCAGACCCATGGGGCAGTGGGGAGTTACTTTCAGTTTCCGTTTTGATGCCCCATTGGGTCTGCTTTAAGCTGCCTGTCCATAACTTGGACAACTTCTTTAGCAACTTCTTTTAATCTTTAGCAGTGGTAAAAACCTTGAAGGAGCTAGCTTGTTTTGCATATCTGGACACAGCAAGTTTAATTGACTCTACTTTGTCTGCTTGATCTTTGAAGGTATCGTGCTTCGTCTCAAAATTATGCTTACTTGACGTTCTGTACACCACATTCTCACAGCATAAAATGCACACAGCACGGTCCTTCACAAATACAAAACCAAACTCTTGTGTCAGGACTGGAATGGCCTAGTGTCAGCCTTTTAAGCAGCCGGCGTTGCCATTGTCACAATATCATGCTCCGTCATCCATTCATATGTCAGCACAAACACGGCGGACAGTGCGCTTGGTCACGTCACATACTTTGATCTGAAATTCGCGCGCTTGCAACTTAACTGACGCAAATCGACGCAGTCAAACGGCAGTCAAACGCTCACAGACACAGAGGCAGGTGCTTTTATTTTTAAAACGGGACAGATAAAGTGAGTATCGTAATAATACTGAGGTGCCAGTGTGTCAGTGTTTATTCTGCGGCGTGCCACAGGTTGCCGACCCCTGCTTTACAGCCTGTCTGACGTTAATCTATTAATGAAGTGAATGCGGAGCTATTGACCAGATGGATCAACTACCGATGAATTGAACATAGTCTCACGCAGACGCACACACACACACACGCACACACAGAGAGAACCACTTTGCGCTTACGCAAATGGGCTACGCAACCATGACAACCGTGACAGGCACTCAATTACACTTACACATCACCAATGTGCACTCAATTAGACCTAGGCCTACACACTAGGGCTGGGACAACGCGTCGACGTAATCGATGACGTCGACACAAAAAATCCGTTGAAGCAAAATATGAGCGTCGATTCGTCAAGCATAACGTGTGCTGCTAAATATTTTTTATTTTACACCTTCAGTGTTTTCCATACGTTGACTAATCTGTGGCTGGGCACCACGAAATCAAAACCGGCCACCACACATTGATGTTCTATGTTGTAGGCCTACAATTTAAATTAAAGATTTATTATAATAATTTATTATAAATAATTTATTATAATAATTTCATTGAGCTTCACTTTTTACTCACACAGACTTTCCTCGCCCCGCCCGCTCTCTCTCGTAACGAGCCCGCTGCTCCTCCTCTGCATGGGCATTTAACAAAATGTTCATGATTGTTGAAGGATTGTTGTTGCCACATAGAAGCACTGCATAGAACACAGTGGGCTAAATTGCTATTAAATCCGCTTAGCATCTTGACCATGCTGCACAAATTTGTTCAAAACTGCTGCATTAAAGTTAAAGTAAACTCTGCTAAGTTCTTATCACAACATAGTACATTGAGGAGACTAAACTAAGTTAAGTTACAGTATGCAACCAAGCAGTATCTCAAAGCTAACGTTAGAAAACTGTTTGGATGTCAAGTTTAGCATGCTTACTTGCAGCTGCTTGTATTCGTTACTCATGCAGGGCTCATTTTATTGACTCTGAATGTTTGCAAAATCCTGATGTAATTGGAAAAGTGCTTGTCCAAAGGAGAAGTACAAACCGTTATTTGAACTAACTACGTTATGAATTGCATCCACACATCAGCAGCCTTTTAACTGTGTTAATGTTAATGGCAAGGATTCCCACACGAACGTCTTAAAATGACAGCCACTCAATTAGACATACACTACTGAACTTTATTGAATGCTACCTCTGACTAAGAATGCATTACTTTGCACTTGTATAGTCTTTTATTTTGGAATCTTAAGAGCAATAAACATGCAGTATGTTAATGTTATGTAATGTTAAAGAATTCATGTTTTTTCATTCAGATATGTAAATAAACATGTATAAGTTGCTATTAGTGAATTAATGGGGAGATAATCGAAATCGAATCGGACTGAAAAAATGAATCGTTAGATTAATCGATGCATTGAAAAAATAATCGCTAGATTAATCGTTTAAAAAATAATCGTTTATCCCAGCCCTACTACACACCACATTAAGATATGCCTAAAGGTAATAGTTTAAAAATCAATATGAAGTATTCAAATTACTAAATATGTTTAGCTACTAGTAATTATGCAGGTTATAAAATAATATACATTATTAACTAAATGAATACGAATATGTGAAATAGAAACATGACACAAGCCATCATTTTCCGTGTGTGTGGAGTAGTGTTGCACGGTGTATCGATACTAAAAAGGTATCACGATGCCTTCACGGAAAAAACGATACGATTTCCGACGTTTTTAGAATCGATACTTTGTTAAAATAACGTTCTGCGTCTGTGTGAACTGCTGCTCTCATTGCTCCTTGCACGCATCTAGGCAAGTGGGCGTGTCAAGCAGGCATCTCTAAGTGAGTGTGTGCGCAGCTAACGTCAACAGTTCTTTGCCGACAGTACTCTGCCTTGTGGATAAAACAAAAGGTGAAGTGAAATCTGGAACTATATGGGATACATCGGGAATAGTGAAGGCAAGCCATCAGGGGGAATAGTGAAGGCAAGCCATCAGGTACACAGAGGCCCGTTTGTAAAATATGTTTCAAAGTCATTTATAAGCAGTAGCCTAGGCTACGCATGGCTAAACACCTCGCAGACATGTCCCAGCATTTTTAAAGAGTTCAAAGAACGACAGGTTAACGAATATGCTATAGAAAACACGACTACATGGTTAGTGCCAAGTTCTTCTCTTCTGCTTTAGTCTAGCCTAAGTGAAACGAGTATGGTTCTCTGGGATGAAGCGAACCTTCCTTCATCAATGAATTTTGACGAGACTATAACGAGGTAATCATTTTGACGAGACATAACGAACTGTAGCCTAATCATAGGGTGCTAACGTGATGAAAGCGCAATGTTCACGTCAGAATATCATTACCATAACTTGTAAACAAAAAGTTTGGTCAGTACTACTGGTAATATTTGTCATGGCATGTAGACTGCAATTTGTTCAATAATTATTGCCCAGATGTTGGATAGGCTACCCGAAATGCGCTAATTAAAGCCCACAGCATATTACCACCAAAGCGTGTTGAGTCCTGATAACAATAGCGGCTTATTGTTACGTGGTAGCAAATCATGTTATCAAAGAAATAGACGTAATGTAGGAATGCACACAGATATATTGCAACAGGTAATGGTGTAGGCCTATCTGACGAAGACCTGAGTGGTTGGAACGTCGTACTTGTACACTGGGCGCAAAGAAGACTATCCTCACATTTTTCCCTTTGCAACTGTCAAAGAAATCCCATGAACACGGGAAGGCCTAGGGTAGCCTATACTGTACATCAGATGGCCTAAAGATTAGGCCCCTCTGCATAGCATTCAGTGATTTGCATGCAGTAATTTCAACACTGACCTTGATCTAGCCTATTTTGGCTATTTAAAGCTACTTTATTGCCAAAACACAATGTAAATGAAGTATAACGAACAATAAAGGACTTAATCACACAAAGTAGGCCTACTATTTTTACTGACTATAAAAAAATAATTATTATGTAGGAAGTTTAGAATTTTAGAACCCAGAATTGACCTGCACACTACAAAAGTGCACTGGTCTTTCTTTTCCAGATATCTTTAGGATTTCACCGTAGTATCGTTTCAGTATCGAGCATCGTGATATTTATGGCAGGTATCGTATCGAAGTCATAATTTTGGTATCGTGACCACACTAGTGTGGAGAGAGTCAAGCAGAATCTAGGATGGCCACTGGTATGAATGATCACACTACAGTATATTACTGATGACGATGACGTCACTGAATGCCACCTTATAGGAGAAATCTGGCCGATTTTTACATGGATCGATTTTTTTCAACGGCTTACACACTAAATCTTTGCTTGTCACACAATTTTCTAAACATGTCTTACAAACATCATAACCCCACACCAAATCTGCAAAACCATACACTAATTTACAGTGTTTGACTCGGTTTTTAATTTACTAAAACACATTTTGCAAAACACCACACACAATTTTCTACTTAACACACAAAAATCTAACAGGAAGTAACTTGATTTCGTTTTTCACAACCCATCAAAATGCCACACTAAATCATCAGTGCTTCACTCCCTCTCTTCACATTTGTAAACACTCATTACTTTACTGAACACCATCCAATCATTGCCTTAGTATAGGCCTATGAATAGATATATTCTTTAGGTAGAGGATAGAGGAGGAGAGGTAGAGGATTTCCGGTTGGTATGTTCAGAACCAATGCAGATACTTTGAAAGGAAAATTACAGTAATCAAACTTTAGCTTCCAGTAATGTTCTACAAAAAGTCGACTTTATGTAAAACTCTATTTTTGTTTCTCCCCAGGTTACCATTAGCTCAATACATTTGTCTAAAGACCTATGAATACATACACAACCCAATGATGCTAACCAGATTTAAACACAATTTAGTACAACCTGGAAAATCATTGTGTGGTGGTCAATGTTGATATTGTGGTGGGCTTCCCCAAATAAGTCAATGTATGGGAAACACTGCTTATGGACTTTAATGTTTGGATTTTTTTATATGGGTGGATTATCTGAGTTAATACTAATGTCTGGTGAAAGTTTCATGCAAATAGCCTCATTGGAAGTATATTTACTGAAAAAGTTGTTGATGTGTTCAATACTTATTTTCCCCTGCTGTATGTGCAACATGAACAAGGCCCTTACGTCACAAAACAATGCTTTTTCAACTCATTTACTGTGAACAAACTGTTTGAATTCAAAGTTTTCCTTGGCATAGCAGGTGGTAACACCATGTGGCAATCATTATGTACAATGTGCACAATTTTATGTTAACCCCATGTTAATCATGTAAAAATGTCTATATTCATGTAACAGAAACCCCAGACTTCTCCTATCAGAGAAAGCATTACGCTTAACTTACCGTCATGCAAGACAGAACAATAATCCCCAGTTCACCTGCTTCTTGCTTGGTACATTCATTGTGGACAGAGGTGAGTATGTTTTGTTAGCTTCAGAGTTCAGATGTTGGAAAAGGCACTGTAGAGATATTTTGTAATGTAATTTGAAACGCAATCAACATTCTCATTACAAAATACCTTGTTCATCTGAACAGATGTATAGTAGTATAGTATAGTGTGTATATATATACTTTTTTGATCCTGTGAGGGAAATTTGGTCTCTGCATTTAACCCAATCGGTGAATTAGTGAAACACAAACAGCACACAGTGAACACACAGTGAGGTGAAGCACACACTAATCCCGGCGCAGTGAGTTGCCTGCTACAACGGCAGCGCTCCGGGAGCAGTGAGGGGTTAGGTGCCTTGCTCAAGGGCACTTCAGCCGCGGCCCACTGGTCGGAATGTATAGATAAATAGCTGTCATATCAGATGTATAGATAAACAGCTTGCAAGGCTTATGTTATTTGCTGATCCCCTTACACCAATCCACTTGAAGAATGGCATGCAATGTGTCAGGGTTTCTGTTAACTGATATTCACAGTGTTTTTTTTTTTTTTTTAAACCGATAACATTGAAGATGTTTGGTAGTAATTCTCATACAAAACCTAATCATAATGGGATTTGTGTTAACAGCGAAACAGCCTAGGCTGCAGGGCTCCGAACCGGTTCAAGGAACGAAAACGAAAACCGAAAACGAACGGAATTTTACGGAATTTTACGAGGAGCAGAAACGGAAACGAAAACAAAATGGTCTTCAACTGTTCTGGAACAGAAACGTTATTCTGAAATCCACAAAACCGGTTTTTTTTTTTTTCGTTCTCTATATATTTTATAAAATTTCACAAAAGCATATCCTATGTCAGGGAGACTATTTCCGGTTGTGCGAAAAACAAGCCCGCATCTACACTGTTAATGTGAGCTAACAAGCCGCTATGTAGCCAACTAGGCCTACCCAGAGCCATATAAAGGTAGAGAGAAAAAAAATCTCCCGTTTTTGGAAAGCTAGACATGAGATGGGTGCAGTTCCTGTCTGTCTGCACTCTTAACTTGAACTCTCTGTTCTTAGAACTCAGCACAACAATATTTCTGCTTACACAAATGGTTATACAATAATAATAATTTCCTTACAGTAACGTAAACGTTTCTTCAGTTAGCAGCAGTAGGCCTACTGTTTTTTTTTTTGTTGCATTCATTTTCATTGGCAAAAGCTAGCCTAATATGCATGAGAACCTATATAGATTTGAGGGAGCTGCAGCTTAGCATCAGCACAGTCATATTAACACAGCAGGCACTAGCCCAGTGAAGGATCGTATAAGAAATTATTTATAGGCATAGGTTAGGCTTACACTAAGTCTGTAGGCTATGGGATGGATAGCCCATCTGAATGTTTTTGGATGCCGCCTGTGCTTTATTATTTTTGGGCATAGCTACGGTATAGGCTAAATCAAGGGGAAATAATGAGTACGTCTATTCTAAGGTAAAGTTCACAAAAATAGACTTGATAGGCCCGCCAAACACTGCCGGAACTTTAAGAACGAACGATATTTTATGTTCGAACCGTTCAGGACCGATATGTTGGTGGCGGAACGCATGCAAGAACGAAAACGTTAAACATGGGCCTACCTGAACCGTTCGGAACGGAACGTTTGAAAAATAATTTCGTTTTCAAGCCCTGCTAGGCTGTACCTTTTTTCACCAAAAGACAATGGTTTCCATGCACACCATATTCCAGTGAATGACCATATTCAGAACTAGATATACTACAGAACGGTACAATGTACCTTGTCAATTTGTATCCATCTCCTACTCCAGTGGTTTTCAAACTGGGGGGCATGCCCCCCTGGCCGGGGGGACATTTCGCAAGGGGAGGGGAGTGAAATAATATTTCTGTGGGGCCACATGGACCTTGCAGTGGCAAAATGCAAGGGGCATGAATGAGTCTATATTTAGCTTGGCCAAAAACTAAAATGTATCATTTGAATTCTCAAAGACTGCATTGTCAACAACTAAAGCAGACATCCACAAACTGGACATTTAGGCTATTAGATTTGCGTCATAGGCTGCAGATAGTTTCTATTGCAGATGCATTCTTTACGGTTAATAGCAGCCTCTTGAAGAGGCCCTCTTCACACTCCTCCTTATTTTAGATTTAAAATGTGCAAGAGTGCATTAGACTACTAAAAACAGCCAATTTAATCACTATTTTCCTTCCTCGGTTTTGTCTTGCAAACTCCACTACAGTAAAGGCGCATTATCGTTAGTTGTATCTTGTTTGCCTACTGCGCAAAATATTGTTATACATTTCACATTCTTACAACGTTGCCAAGGCTATATTGGTGTTGTGTTGTGGCTCAGACACATGGGCACCTGCAGGAATAAATGTTACTTTGCGTGCATTCAGGGGCTATCATAATGATCCTATATTTCAAATTTCGTGCAGTCTTGAACCTGTCAGCCAAAGATGCCTGCGATTACAACGCCTTGTTTTTGCTTTTTCATTTTCAACTGGGTGGCACTATACCTCAAATGAGTTTATATGGGATGGGTTGACATGGCCCCTTGAGACCAACATACGAAAAGAAAGTTGCTCATCCTAGGCCCTATGGTTCTCAAGATATTCACAGAAAACTGTATCCAGCCTACCCTCCTTTCGGGGGGCCTGGTGCAGCGGAAAATCAATGGTTCCATGCAGCGTTTCCCCTAGAAACTTTTCCAGCAGTGGTGGAAAAAGCTTCCTTTTAGTCAATTTTAGCATGGGTGTCTTAACTTTTGCACAGCACTGTATAAACTATATAGACTTCTCTTTCATGTCATTACACTGTATTGGTGCTGTGCAGGTAGAATTGAGTGCCTGTCACTTTAAGGCCGTGACGGCCCGGGAGGCTTGCTTGATTCTCACGGTTTTAAGTTAACTTGGTAGCGTTGTTGTGCATGGTGCTTAAGGATATATGGATGAAATTAATTATGTTTTATGTTCCAGCAAACTTGTTGCTGGAAGTTACAGCCTACAGAGACTATTTTCAGGTGCTGCGTGATATCTTTGTGCTGCTGCGCCCATGGTACATTCGCAACGTTCCTTAATTATTACGCCGGAGTGAGAGTATAGTTCCATGTCAAATCAGCCTAGAAAATCGCCACGTTTCATTTTCTGTTAGTCTTATTACACTTTCTAACTTCAGAAGACACAAGTTTTAAATAGGAAAATTACTGGAAATCTTAGTCACTTTTAAGAGTGATGCTAGCAGGCGTGATGCTAATGGTCTAATCCCATTCAATGATCTATGCTAGGCTGGAGCCAAAAGTGGTATCGCCAAACTCACAGAACAGCTGTATGAAGGTAAAAGTCAATTGTTTAACTCAGGGGTGGGCAAACTTTGGCTCAAGGGCCTCATTGGGTTTTGAAAATTGGCCGGCGGGCCGCACAAACCCCCCACTCCCCCACGACACATGCATAAAAAAATATTTTTTTTATAGCATATAATTTAGTATGAAAAGTATTTGTTTTAAAATACTGCTAATTTGTTTTAAAAATACTGCTAATTTTATGCTGTTTAACAAATGTATAAATTCTGCACTGTCGCTTTAAGACAGTCGCTTTAATTCACGTTTATTTCTCAATGATCTTCTGCCTGCTCCGCTATGGCTAGTGCTGTACCTACGGCTGGGCCCTCTCACAGTTTTTAAATGGTCAGTAGTGGGAACTACTGTTGCCTTCATGATTTCCTTTTAAAACTTTCTTATAAGAAGGAGATATAAATTATCAACAATCACAAGCCAGCTGGAACCTGCGGCTCTCTCTCCCTCTCGTGAGTGCAGGCGCGTTCCCAATTAAATGGATTGCATAATGTTCACGTTAGTTATCTCAGATCTAAGAGTTAACTTAGAGACAACATCATGTTAAACTATTTAACATGATGTTTTGACATTGACATTGTAAACGTTATCTAAGGAGAGTGAAAAGCAGTTTGCAGTAAAGCTAACCAACGTCGTCTCTATCGCAGGAAAAAAATAGCGAGCAGCCTGATAACTAAATGAAATGCTCGGCGGGCCGGATGAAAGTGCTTGGCGGGCCGGATCCGGGCCGCAGTTTGCCCACCCCTGGTTTAACTGGAAAATCAGCGTAATTCCCCAAATGGTGGAATATCCCTTTAAACTTAAATTCTAGAAGTGCCCTGCTTTTCACTATGTTTGCGGAGTGTCAGAGCATCAAACAAGCTACCAAAATTCCTTGCATGAACATGCGAATTTAATATTCCATAAGGGGCATTTTCCGACTAATGTGTATACATGCCACAATATTCCAGTTAAAAGAGGCATATGCTAGGGGTGTTATTCCAGTTTTTAGTTAACTCATTGAATGCCAAGCTGTTTTCGGAAGCTTTGTCCTAGAGTGCCAGCAATCTAGACCATTGTTGATGATTTTTGTATAGCCACAGCATATTCTGTGTTATAGCTATGAACACATACAATGGCTCGTTTAAAAGGTCAGACTTTAAGCTTTCAGTGGGTGCAAACCGTGTATTTCTACACGCCTCTGTTCCTGAGAAATCCCAAGCTAAACAGTGGCTAGTTTTCATCAAAATCGCTGTTTTTTTCTAGAAATGGAGATAAAACATCTTTCATGAAATATGAAGTGTTGCCAGTAAACTTTCCGGGAAGTGATCAGCGAAACCTGGCGAGACTGCCACCTAGTGATAGACCCACGAAAATGGCCTGGTTTTGAGCTGACGTGCAAGTGTCACTGATTCGACCCAAAGCGGCAACCGAGTTATGATAAAATGTCCAGATTGTGCGTTTTCATCGTCATATATTTCATTTCCATTCATCACGGAGTTCCCAAAATCACATAAGGTGTGTTAGAGTGTCTAGTTTCGTAATTTAAAAAAAAGCTAAAAACGTAATATTACGTTTTTGGCACTCAACGCATTTGGCACTCAATGAGTTAAGATCGCCATCTCTCAAAGTTAAGATCCCCTGCTGCCTGCCGCTCACATTGCAATTTAACAATAGTAGCCTAAAACTAGTCAGAGGTTATTATGGCACGTCCAGTTTCACTTCACATTTTATATATTGTATTGATGTAGCCTATTTAAAACATTAACTTCTCAGTGTTTCCTCTTCATTTAGCGGCTGCTTCAGAATTGGGGGAGAGACACAATATTGTCCGGACGCATAGTAGGCTAAATGCCCTCCGCTAGCTACAGAAAATTGCAGTTTAACAATAAACAGCAATGCTAATCCGAGGTACCCGTCTTTTATTCCATAAATATATTGTTTTTATAGACGTTAGTGGCATGCGCTATCAAGAGCTTCCATGTACTACGCATGTTTGTCAACATTGCAAAAACTACAATTTTCGCACAACTTGGTGGAAAGGTGTAGCACAGGCTAAACCCATTAATTTCTGGAGCTGATCGTATAGAAAGTATTTCCCATATCGTTGCCTGTTAGCAGAGGCGGACAGAGTACACAGCTTCATTACTTGAGTAAAAGTACAGATACCCTTTGCTAAATTTTACTCAAGTACAAGTAAAAGTACAACAGTCAGATGTCTACTTAAGTAAAAGTACTGAAGTACTTGTTTTTAAAAGTACTTGAGTATCAAGAGCAGGCTTGGAATTTCACCATTCTGGGGGCAAGGCCACTTGGCCTTCAGTTGGGCATATTTGGTGGGGGGCACAAAGGCCACATGTCAGGGCACCAAGGCCAAAGTTAACTATACAGTAGTGATGGGCAAATGAAGCTTTGGTGAACCACTAAACCACAGCAGTGTGAAGCTAGCAACACTAATGAAAAAATCCAATATGGCTGCCACATGTAGATTTTTCAACATAAAAGTCCTTACCCAAACCAGTATATGTAACCAAAAATATTGGTTTGCTAAGGACTTTTATGTTGAAAAATGTATGTGTGGTGGCCATCTTTTTGCTTTTCAGCTAGTGTCGCTAGGTTCACACTGCTGTGGTTCAGTGGTTCACCAAAGCTTAATTTGCCCATCACTACTACACAGTAGTAGCATATAAAAATGATCAAAGTTGTACTTAGCCTATTCACTGCAGTAGACCTGCATCACTGTATGAAACATTACAAAAACATGAAACATGACATATTACATAGAACTGTAAATCATCTAATAATTACAGATATCTAGGCTATATATAACATTTATTTTATATGTGGCCTGCTATGAAATCATGTATTGAACAATTTAAGCACAGCTCAGCTTTAAGAAACTCAAATAGCCTATGCATGCTTAGCATTTTTGTGATCATTAAGGCTACTTTCACAGACTCTTAGTCAGCTGTCCTCTGATTTACCAATATCTAGGCGATATTTGTAATATTTATTTTGTATTTGGCCCGTTATGAAATCATGTGGAACCACATTTAACCACATTGTAAAACTTAAAGCCCAAATTTGGAGACATCCATGCATGTCGAAATTTACTGCAAATCTGGATTACTCTGGAACGGCTAACTGTACAGGGGACTGCTTTGTCATGTGTTAAAAGAAGGGTTCGTGAAGTATAAGAGATGAATGGGTAGAGAGATCATGGACGCAAAACCTTCAGTAGAATGTATGATTAATTTGAATTACATTATTTACTTTTCTCGCGAACCGTTCAACACAGCAATTATCGGCTAACATCGTTTAAAAGCTGAGAAAAAGCTCTTTCATGTGATACTTGTTATGTCTGTGTGATGATGAGTAGGCTACTTCGCAAGTAGTTCAACTGAGAAGAATGGGTGAATTTGGACGCACTTTCTTTCTTGCGCTGTCACTTTCTCCACTGCGTAAAAGACTAAATTCATTTGCGCTGTGAATGCTAAGATTATTTTGACATGCCACAGGCTAAATAAAAATCGCTATTAGTAGGATGCAAAGCAGAATATTGAAAGAAGGGGGCACCAAGTCCACCGTGGCCTGTAAACCTCTGATTTTCAAAGGGGCATCACGACCAACGCAAGGGGCTACGACGGCCATGGCCATCGTGGCCGCCGTGAAATTCCTACCCTGATCAAGAGTACAGGAGTAGCCTACATTTTCTAAATATTGCATTACTACTGCCAGTCTGCCACAGTGCTTACATTTATGTACATAAACGTCCTACATGGAGTTATGAAAATTTTTAATGTTAATACCTTGGAGAATGTAAAAGGAATTGAAAGTAAAATCTAGTCATTTTCATCTTTTTACCATGTTGCCAGGGATGGGCAGTATTTCTAATACATGTATTTAAAATACGTATTTCAAATACAAAATACTATTTTGTATTTGAAACACTTGAAGCGAAAACTATCATTAACTTGTTCAGAAAATTGAAATCGATAGATAGATACTTTATTGATCCCCAAGGGGAAATTCAAGGGTCTCGGTAGCATACAGACATCACACACAACATGCACTTACAGCAGAAATGGTAAACATAAGTATAAGTGTAAACATATAACTAAACTCCACTGTACAATAAAGACAGTAGAAGATAAGAAAGATAAGAAAACTAACAAAACTAAATACTAAATATACATGACAAATATACTTGAGGGTGATCAAGCATAAGACTCTTGTAGTGACGGGGCCGGGACTGGTAAGGTGCTCAAGGGAGTGAGTGTCATGGTGAAGGTGCAAAAAGTAGTCCAACCATAGTCCTTTAGTTATGTGTGCATGGCAAGGTGCTCAAGAAAGTGAGTGTCATGGTGAAGGTGCAAAAAGTAGTGCAACAGTGCAAGAATAAGGTCTAGAGACCAGCATAAAGAATATGGACAAATAGGAGAGTAAAGTATAATGTAGACAAGGTAATATATCTTAAAAAAACCGATGTCAGTGCAAAAACAGGTTGAGGTAATAGGGTTATAGCCATTCATTCATTCAGTATTGTAGCAGAAGCCTGACTGCAGCCATTGATCATGTGTGCTAAAATAGCATGAAAAACAGTGTAGCAGTAAAACAGTAGTGAAAACATTAGGCTGTGGACATTAGTAAAACAGTAGTAAAGCAGTAGTGGGCAGTCAGTACTCAAACATGGAGAGGGTGGAGAGGCAGACAGACTAAGCAGAGAAAATCTCTCCTCTTCCCTTTAGTGAGGCATTGAACAGTTCAATGGCCCTGGGGACAAATGACTTCCTCAGCCTTTCAGTTGTGCATGGCAGTGAGCGAAGTCTCCAGCTGATCAAGCTCTTTTGCTTTTTAATAGTGCTGTAGAGTGGATGACATTAATTGTCCAAGATGTTGATCAGTTTGTTCAGGGTCCTTTTGTCAGATATTGAAGTGATGCACTCCAGTTCAGCTCCCACTACAGAGCCAGCCTTCCTTACCAGCCTGTCAAGTCGCCCAGCATCCTTCTTTGTGCTTCCTCCCCAGCATACCACTGCATAGAAGAGGGCGCTGGCCACAACAGACTGGTAGAACATCCTGAGGAGCTTGCTGCACACATTGAAGGACCGCAGCCTCCTCAGGAAGTACAGCCTGCTCTGTCCTTTCTTGTAGAGTGCATCCGTGTTTGCTGACCAGTCCAGTTTATTGTCCAGGTGGAGACCCAGATACTTGTAGGTGCTTACCACCTCCACATTGACCCCATCAATGGAGACTGGTAGCAGAGCGGGCTTAGACCTGCGGAAATCCACCACCATCTCCTTGGTCTTTGAAGTGTTGAGTTGAAGGTGATTGAGTTTGCACCAATGCACAAAGTCCTCCACCAGGCTCCTGTACTCCTCCTCTTGCTCGTCCCTGATACACCCCACAATTGCAGTATCATCAGAAAACTTCTGCATGTGGCATGACTCAGTGTTGTAGCAGAAGTCGGACGTGTACAGGGTGAACAGGACTGGAGAGAGCACAGTTCCCTGTGGCGCTCCGGTGTTTACGGGTAGTTACAAACTGGTATTGCTATATCTGGTAACAATTGCTAACAACAGACAATTTCTAACAAATGGTAGCATTTTGTTCTTACCACTTGTTAGCAACTGGAACACATCATACTTGGTTTTTATTAGGGCTGTAACGATACACCAACCTCAGGATTCGGTTTGTATCACGATTTTTGACCCACGGTTCGATACAAACCTCGATTCTTTTTTTTTTTTTTTTTTGGAGGGGTGGTAGTTGGGTGGGGGGGCTAGACATTTTGGTAGCACTTTACTTGACGGGTGAGTTCATAACACATTCATAGCAGCTGTCATAAACTGCACATAAAGCATTCATGGCTGTTTCATGAGACATGACCCAACATTCATACCAAACCTTTCATGAATGTGGAAGATGGAACAAGGACAACTTGTCAAAACTTGGTAAAATAAATGATATCCTGATATCTGACCAGCAAGAAAAAAGTCCTAGTGGCAATGCTAGTCCATGTCATTTCCAACAACAGGCAACAGAATTGTCCACAGTTTATTTTCAGCCAGGTAGTAACTAATTGGATGAAGTGTGTGGATTACTGTTGTTAGACTACTGTCTAGTTTTCTCGACCTGCAGTAGCTGAAATTGTTTCATGCTGCTCTCCTACGTTCTTGTATGCTTCAATTTCATGTCATTTGATACAATTATTTGACTTTGAAGATATTCAAATATCTTCCAAGATATTCTTCCAGATGTACATGTTTCTTTGAGAACTTGTAGAGTGTGAGATTGTGTACTCTACTGCCACCTCTGATCACCAAGGAGTCAGCCAAGAGCAAATTCTATACTAATAATAACCAACAGATTAAATGTTGTGTAAAAGTGAACTATATCTGACAGTCAGCGAAATTTGATTGCATGAACATTTCTCTAAAAGCTGTCTGTGACTACGTTTTTGTTGTCTAGATGAAGAGGGCGTGACCCTTACTTTGGATCGCTTGGACCCTGGCAGGGAGAAGCCAGACTCAGGAAGAAAGGTGCCCAATTCCTTTCTGCCAGGGGATGTGGTGGTGCCCTGTTTATTTGAAGTCCAGCAGGTCGGCCTTCTCACCAACAATGTTCCTGCACACTATGCAGATGACCTCAGTGGATCTCTTAAGGTATAATGCAAGTAGTAATTGACTTTAGTAGCACATTTGGGTTTGGTGATATAATGTTCAATATGAATCAATGAATATGAATTATTAAATATTTTATACTGGTTAAAAGTTGAGTAATATGTGTATTAGGGTAGTCCTTATATGGGGTAAAAAAAAAATGTTTTGGAAATGTTCAACTCTCACCCCCTAAATGTGTTCGGATATCAATAAAAACACACTGTGCAAAATTTTGAATTGTTCCTACAATATCTAGAGGTAGCTCAAGGCCTTTGAATATTTCTGGAATCGCTCACTTTTGCAGACATTGTACCATTTAAGAATGCACAACAAAATAAAATGCAACATTATTTGTTGGTCAGACTATAATAAGGAGAATAGCAATAATAAGCAATGTCAATTAAATCAATAGCCTAATAAAATAAATAATGAAAATGAGGGGAAGCAATAATAAACAATAATGTCCATTCAATCAATAATATAAAAACAATAACATGGCTACATTAAAGAGAATATCAATAGTAAACAACAATGTCAAATTAATCAACAGCCTAATGGAAATAAAACAATATTTTACAAACCATAACGCATAAGAAGCGCTTAATGAACTAAGTGCATGTTGAACAGATATGCCTTTAGACCCCTCTTAAATGACCCAAAACTATCACAGGAATGGAGAGCACTGGGCAACTCATTCCACCAACATGGAACCACTGAGGAAAAGTCTTGAATTTGACCTAGCATTTATGACTAGTCGACACAACAGGCGCTCATCAGAAGACCGCAGTGGGCGGTTGGGGATGTATATCTTGATGATTGAATTAAAATAACAAGGAGCAGATCCAGTCAGTGTCCAAGGCCAAAGGCCAAAGTGAGGGATTTAAATTGTATCATCATATTGTAGAGTTGGACACCCAGGACGTCCTTTTTCTCTTTGGGCCAGAAGAAAGTCTCTATATTCTGGATTCTTAAGAAGAATGGGTGCATCTTGATGTGCGATATCAAACAGGTCTCCCAACTGGTCTATGAAGTCCTCTAAATTGCACTGCTGAGTCTCAGAAGTTCTCTTGGCATTTTTCCTCAGCTTCTGCCACTTGTCGTAAAGTGTTTCCAGTTGTTTTATGGCATGTTGGGGATGAACGGGAATCCTAGCCTTGTCCTAGAATACCAAGACTTCTTTGATCACCGCTGTTGCACTTTCATGAAGTTTTTTTTCAATGTTTTATGGTGATATTACAACAAACATAAAACCTGCTTCTTGGAGGGAAACTTTGTTCCAGTTATTTCAGTCTCTTCTGATCCAAGTAACCATATAGCGGATTTGCTTCATGTTGCTTCAGCCATTGTCTCAGTGTATATTGTCTATTGTGCTTCATTCACATTGATGCCTTGATAGACATATCACAACTAAAACAGGAGTTGCTATGAATTGCTCACAACAGCATATTATTGGGAAATACCGGAATCAGCAGATGAGATCAGCAAATCAGCATTGCAAATTTGCATGGACAATATGGAATTCCCATTTTAATGTGGTCACTAATAATCAATACACATGCCATAAGCATATATTATTAAACAATTATACATGCTGGCACAATGTATCACATAATACGCAAATAATCCTGAATATGCACACAGCACAGTATGTGTTAAACTTCAAAGGTCTTGAGCAACCTCTAAATATTGATTAATATTGATAAACTTTTGCCCAATTATTTTTTTTACTTATTCAAACATATTTGTGGGGTGAGAGCATGAACTTTCAAAAGTTGAAAAATAAGGACCACCCTAATGTGTATTCACCCAAATCAGTGGCAGTGATTGAATTTATACAGGGGTCTGTTGACATGATATTCAATTTCACACAATCTGGTTCATTCCCACACATATACACAGTTACAGTAAGAACAAAATGAATCATACCCCTGGCAAATATTGATTTAATGTTGATTTTCTCTTGACCAACATGTTTGTTATGACTGAAAATGACACTGCCACATGCCAAAATGTTGCAAGACAATGTGGTAGAAACATGGAATCAGAAGAAGTGTTTTCATCGTTTTAAACATTTTTATGAAAAATGGCGCATCCATAGTTATTCATATCCTTTTTAAATAATCAATGGAATCATCTTTATTTGCCATCACAGCTCTCAAAATGGTTCTTATGATACCTACGAAGCCTCTCCATGTCTCCACAATGATTCTAGACTGCACTTCCAGGTTTTGAGGCAGGAATGATTCTTTGCCATCACTCTAGCCTTGTGCTCACCTTTTTTTATGAGGTCTGGATTGAGGTCTGGAATCTGGCTGGGCCACTCGAAAATATTCAAGGTCTTCCCTGAAAAAGACATTGTCTGGATTGCAGTATATGTTGCTCAAAACCTGTGTACATCATTCAGAATTGATGGTGCCTTGCTAGATGTGCAAGATGCCCATGCCATAGGCACTCATGCACCTCCACACAGTCATAGATGCTGGGTTTTGAACTGAGCACTATAACAAGTTGGATACGCTGAATTGTTGAATAGTCCCTGTCCCCTTTAGCCCAGAGGAGTCCATTATTTCCAAAAAGAATTGCAAATGTTGATTGGTCTAACCACATTACCTTTTTCTACTTTACATCAGTCCATTTTGAATGAGTTCATGCTCAGATAAGATGGTAACATTTCTCTATTATGTCTAAATAAAATGTATTATTTGCATGGTAGAGTAAACACTCGTGAATAGAGCATTAAACTGTGCTCATAGAGAATGGTATGGTTTCCTGAGCCATTCAATGATATTCTTTACAAAAAGGTTTCTTTACAGCTTTACTTCCGAGAGACTCTCTGGGATGCTCTTTTTTGATCCCCAATCATGGTTCCAGTTCACCTAATTAGTTGTGAAATGTAACGTAAACGTAAAGTTGAGACATGTTGTTGGCATCAAATTCAACATGTGCATATTTTCCATGAAATAGTCAAATTTGTCATTTTGACCATTTGACATGTCCTTTTTGCAGCTAAATATGGGTTTACGAGACGTGTAAATTAAAACCGAATGTGATCATCTGCATTTTACACAACATCCCAAACCTTTTAGAATTGGGGTTATACTCTGTACCTCTGTATATCACCACAATGCATCTGTAATGAATCATCATATTTTTTGTTGGTTTGTTTTTGACTTACTTCGATAAAGAGGAGATTAACACAAAATAATTCATTTTAGGCTGTAAATACATTCTCTTCACAATATTGTAGATATTAATAATACTAATACTTCATGAACAACACAATTTACCCTTTTTACAACAATCACCCTCTTGTCCATGCTGATCAGCAAAATGGTGCAAATTAAATTACTAAAAATATTTTTTATGTAACACCAAATCTAAATGGTCACAGCCAAACAAAAACAAGTTAGAAAATCATTCACTAATTTGTGAAGCAATTTTTGACATCTCAAGCAGCATATATAAAAATGAGAAAAAAGAGAACATGATTTTAGGTTTGCTTCCTTCATTTTCATGATATAAGTTTTGATTCCTTTAATATTTTCATAAAATATTAAAACTTTTTGGTAACACTCCATAATAAGGTGCCATAATAAATAGCAAACTAGCAATTACCTAACCCTTTGTTAGTATTTGTTAATTGTTACTAACATATTCATTTGGCAAAAGTTAATATTTTTTTCATCATTAATTAAATATTAGTTGTTTGCATAACATCTGTATGTTAATAAAATATTAGTTAATAGATTTGCTAAAACATTAATATGTGTTAGTAGTTAACTAAATGTCTTTTTGGCACTAATTGACAGTCGTTTCTTACATCATTTAAATGTTAAATGTTTATTTACAAACTATATGTTATTAGAAAAGTTAATGACTTATTATTTAACTAATTGTTATTAAACTGTGCTTCTGCCTATCCCAATATGAACCACTCTCCATAGGACCCTTACAATAGATAGATAGATACATAGATACTTTATTGATCCCCAAGAGGAAATTCAAGAAAAAAACACGGAGCTACCTTGACATGCTGCCACTTTTATCGGCGCCGGAACCGCTTGCAATAAAGTTGGTTAAGCTTAATTAATATATTAGTAGTATATAGCTATAAGCGTGGGGCCCCTTATAATAAAGTTGGTTAAGCTTCATTAATATATTAGTAATATACAACTATCAGTATGGGGGACCCTTATAATAAAGTTGGTTAAGCTTTATTAATATATTAGTAATATATAACTATTAGTCAGACGGTGAAGGGACTGAGACCAAAACTGGCTTATCACATTTATTCCTTTAGGAAAAGTTAAAACAAAACATGCCTTCAGGCACTGGCATACATAAAACCGCATCTGCACAAGCAAAATAATAAGTAGTTGAATGGGCTATATTACTGTACATGCATCATTATACTGTACCATCAATGTCAGCCCTACTAGCAAGGGAGACATGCGACATGGAATGTTCAGGTGCACAGAACAAGTTTATTAATATTCTGAGACTCACTAAACACTCAGACGTAGACCATACGGAGGTAATGCATAAACATAATGCTAAACTAAATGTACATTCATTTCCTGCTAGACTGAATTGCACTTTCCATGCACACTAAGCTAAACTACACTGAATACATGGAAAGTTGCTAGCGGAGTTTACAGCTAGTCACGTTAGACTCGGTGTGTATGAACTCTTGGTCATAATGAAAACATTAATAAACGTTCTCTAAGTTACTAGAATTGCACCCAAAGCCTAACAATACATGTAAAGTAATATAATACAGGTGGTATATCGAAGTTTTTAACTTAAACAACATTTTACAGTTACAAAATTAAAACAAAGTGGGGAGTGCTTTATACAGTCAACCTACCCAATGGAAAGCATACCGCTTCTGATCGGCTATGGCAACAATACAAGGACAAAACGCAGCAGAGCTGCAGTATATCGTTTCTCCAAAGGGGGGTCCAAAACACCAATCTCAATAAAGCTGCTTAATTCCGGCGAAAATCACATACAAACGCTAAACTACATTTCTAACTCTGTTACACCCCCTTCCCCTGAATTTTACCAAATTCAAGCAGCAACCAACTAGTACTTCCAAAGGCAAAGAGTACACTACTTTCAAACACTAGACAGAGGGTCACCAATTACAGGACAGCCAACCACAAAGGTGTTCAATGAGGAGGAAGTGGAAGAAGAGGTGCGCAAACTCCCACACAACCAACCACTGGCAGTAGGGTGCCTTATAGCTACACCCCACAAGACCATAAAGCCATAAACCATAAATTCTCCACAAAGCTAATCAGAAAAGCAAGATAAATAATAATATGTCATTAACTTTTATATTAGTATATAGTTTGTAAATAAACATTTAACATTCAAATGATGTAAGAAATAACTGTTAATTAGTGCCAAAAAGACATTTAGTTAACTATTAACAAATATTAATACAATATTAGTTCATAGATTTGTTGAAACATTAACATACAGATTTTATGCAAACAACTAATATTTAATTAATGATGAAAAAAAACTATTAACTTGTACCAAATAGATATTTTAGTAACAATTAACAAATATTAACAAAGCGTTAGGTAATTACTAGTTTGCTATTATGGCACCTTTTTATGGAGTGTTACCAACTTTTTTTATCAGCAATAAAAACTAGAATGAAAAAAAAAACAACTAGAATGGCACTATGCAGGTTAGAAAGCAACCAACAAAACAAAACTGCAGAAATCAATGTGGAATTTTCTATTAGTTTGACTGTAACTTATGGACTATTACGGATGTCAATTTCCCTACTCCCCCCTTGTATAGATACTTCAGCAAAGCTGCACCAGCAAAAAGGCTATGGAGCTTTCTCAGCTACTCATGCTGCGAGGCTGGCTTAGCTGCATAGAGAACACCGACAGCCTTAACTTCAATCTGTACTGGGCAGGCTTCACCCTTGCAACCATGCTAAAGGCCACTCCTATCAAAGGCATACCAATCATTCCCACTGCTCTGGCCCGGAACCTCAGCTCCCCGATCAACCTGGCACAGCCCCTCAACACAGTTAGCCAGAAGCGAGGGTAAGGGAGGCGCACAAGCCAACCAATGTCTATGATTTATTCTTTGGATTTCGGTGTATTGTTAATGGCTGTGTTAGTGAGTGGATGGTATAGTTTGTCAAAATGTCCATATACCATACTGCCACCATACTATACCACCATACTAATGTCATACCATCTTTTCTATTGTGGCCCGTGTGTTTGTGTGATATATCCCTATACACTGTCACTCTCACACTCATGCCTGTTTAGATTTTTAAGCATGGACCAGACCTGCAAGCTACTGTTAGTGCTAGAATCCGATCCCAAGGTCTACACCCTCCCACTAGTTGGAGTGTAAGTTGTTCCACACATCTTTCCATTTTGTCAATATTGTGTTGACTTCGTAAAATCTCTTAACATTTGTATTGTTGTTATTATTGTTTTATTGTTGTTTATTGTGGCAGATGGTTGTGTGGAGTCACACACATCCATAGTCCTCAGGTGTGGGCATGGTGCCTTAGGTACCTCTACAGCGCCTCTATTCAGGAAAGGTGGGTCTTTGTGCATATGTATTTACTTTGGGTTTAACAGCTACGCTGTTAGTGCTTGTGGCCATGCCTTTGATGTATTGACATGAAACTTCCATGACAAATGTGTTCTGCTGGGTACTTGCCCCCCTCATAGCTGTTTGTAGATATTGCATTGTAGCTTAAAATAAATATATATATACTAATATATACACGTGTGTGTAATGTCATTCAAATTTGCCATGGTCTCTTAATTTTGAATATGACTTAACTCTTTCGAATGTCATTCAGCAATAGTGTTAATTTCGTCAGACGAGACGAGAGGAAATATGTTCGTCAACAACCTTTTTTTTCATGACTAAGACGAGACGATGACGAGACGGCAGTAATGTCCTGAAACACTGACTAAGACTATCTTAAGATGCATTATTGTTGACGAAAAAAGACGAGACTAAAATGTTTTGCATGAAATAAAAACTAAGATAAAATCTCTCTTCATTTTCGTCTACAAAATGAGAAGACAGAATATCTAGCTGTTACGTTTTCAAAATATTCGAATGAGTTCATAATTGCATAACAGCTTTCCTGTAGGCTAGTCTATTTGCTGTTGCTGCAACCCTGTTGCTGCAACACGAAACTACATGGAACAAGAACACTGGCGATTTTTGCCAGAGTTAGCAAGCTAACTACCTAAGCTTTATGCCACAATGCTACATACCCAGAAGTTGAAGCTTCTGTCATACAAATTAACATCCCCCCGAATGTCCATACGAAAATGTTCATCATGTAATGTCAACTATTTAACTAGTTAGACTGATGATGCAAAGTTTGCTAGCAAGTAAGCTAATATGGAAAGTTCGCTAGTAAGTTAGCTATGGCTAAGATGGAGAGTCTGTTTGGGGAATGTGTTGTGTTTGGGCATATATCGCCATCTAGCGAGGAGGAGTAAAACATTAATACTTTGGTCTACGACAGTGTTTCTCAAACTTTTTCAGTTTCAGGACCACTTAACTAACCCTAGCTAAAAAAAAAAAAGATTAGACCTACTTCAACAGTAGCCTATAATTAGTCTACACTATAGGCCTACTCACTGAACCACCTTGCTTATTGTCTTTGCACTTTGCTTATTGTGTGGATTCATACTGTATGATTTAAACTGGCATATCTTACATATACAGTGTTGCAGAACTGTTTTTACATACAAGTTGGTTCAATATTGCAAACAACTCATCTATATTATATTTTACCACGTCTGCTCGCGGACCACTTGGGATCGCTTGCGGACACCAGTGATTCCCGGACCACAGTGGTCCAGTTGAATCTTTTACTGTCTATGGTCAAATCCCAGCCGAGCTATAACTGTAGCTCGACTTACCTGTGCATGTAAACATACTGACTGACAAAAAATCAGAATGAGTAATTATAACAGACGAGTAGCCCTGTGGACACACAATATTGTTGGAAAATTGAGATGTGTGAAACACTATTTGACTCATGGTAATCAGAAATAATTTGTTATAAAAAAAAAAGACTAAAATGTGTTGACTAAAACTGACTAAGACTAAGATACCTTTAGTTTTCTTTTGACTAAAACTAGACTAAAATGACGAGACTTTTAGTCGACTAAAACTTGACTAACAAAAATTATATTTGAATGACAAAGACTAAAAAGGACATTTCGTCACAAGACTAAGACTAAATTAAAAATAGGTGACAAAATTAACACTAGGCCAACCATAGGATGACATTAGAAAAATGTGCAGTGGTCTTTTAATTTTTTCCAGAGCTGTGTATGTGTGTATGCACTGTATATAATTAAAAAATAAAAACTCATTAATGAAGACTTAGCAGTAGGAAAGTCCTTTCCTCAGGAGTCTGCGCTACTACACTGCTGTTTTTCTTATAGATTGTTTATCTCCGCAGGGTTTTATCTGAAGGAAGACCCTTTCTGGTGGTGCTGTATTCCTTAACCCACAGAGAGCCAGAATTCTACCAATGCCAACCAACCAGCAGAGAGAACCACAATATGGACTTGCTTCTGCTAACAAGTACAGAGTCCCTCACACTCTACAAGGTCAGTTCCAGTGCAAGGGCACATGTATGTATCCCTAAAATATGTATTTTACCACAGCTGGAAAAGCTTGAAAATTGACCTTTGAAAGTGCTTGAATAGGCTTGAGAGGCTAACAAAGTCATGGAATATCAGGGAATTGTATTGTAGCAGTTTAAAATTGACTTGCCAAAATACATTAATGTTATTATAGTTCCACACAGAATCGGTGTATGTCTGGTTATTAGCTTTACTGCTTGCTTGAGTAGTTGTGGTTAATCCAATGTTTATTCAATGCCCATTTCATCTCCCGCTCTGAAAAAGTAAAAGATTTTTGAAAATTATGTGGCTGCTCTGAAATATTTGGTTGGTATATTGTACCATTCATTATATAGTAAGTCATGGACATTCTTTTTTTTTTTAGAGTGGGAACCCTGTGAATGAACTTTTAGGACTTACAGAGTTGTTAACACAGATGTTAAGAACAATATGAATAACAGTAGATTATATTAAAGATTATCATCACAATCATGATTATTATAACAATGTGTGGGTGAGTGTGACCAAACCCTTTACAAGCTATTGATATGGTGATTTTTCTCAAAATATTTGAAATTATAGTTTAGTATTCGTTCAGATTATTCTGAAACTGAGTCACTTTATATGGTGCCTTCTCGTGTTGCTGCATCAAATATGGCATCTCCACAGCACTTACTCCCAATACCATAAACTGACTGTCACAGAAAAAGGCTTAGATTTAAAATGTCTCAGATGTGGATTTGATGTCTTCCTGCTGAGTAGAATTTGGAGCCCAAAGAGAGAAAACCCTTGTCATTTGAACTCAGCTCTGGGAGTGAAAACCAGGCCACTGAGTTCTATAAGGAAGTGATGTCTCGCGCTGCATCTAGCAGGTACAACATTTTTGATGATTCTGGAAAAATAATGTGGTGTTGGTTTTTTGTGTTTTATTTTTCTGTGTCCTTATCTCTTCAGGCATATCACTGGAGATAAAGTAGCAACCTCTCCTCAACATAGGATATCCATTAATGACCATGACTCAGGAGTGGAGGATGAGGATCTTTCGCCCAGACCATCCCCAAACCCCCACCCAGCTGGAGACCAGGTCAGTAAGTCTCTTAACAGGGTTCAACATTAATACTTATTTAATTGTCTGGGTAGAAGAAGATACAACTACATCCTAGAAGCTGACAGTCCATTCTGATAACCTTAGGCATCTGTATTTCACTAGTGAATCCAAAGTTAAAAAGATGTATATCTCCATCCCACACGGTAAACTGGACCAATCATTTAATAAACTTTTATTCCTTTTAGATGAGACCGGTGCAGCCCACAGTACCAGAGCTGTCTTTGGTACTGGATGTCAGCTTTGTGGCTGGGATAACAAAGTCTCCCGATGCAACTCCACAACACCTTCCCCTTCCCACCCTACAGCAAAGGGAGATTTGTGCATTCCCCAAAACCCATAAAGAACTTTATGTCAGTGGACAGAACAAGCTCAATGCCTGCCCCCCAATGAACAGAACTGTTACTCAAACCATGTCTAAAGAGGGTTGTGACGGGTCAACTGGATTTTCACATCGTTCATCGTTGCCTTTGTTGTCCTCCCCACCTAAGATGGCTACTTTACCTGATGGGTCTTCTGAGCTTGGCTATGCCCAGGAATCCAAACCTTACACCCCAGATCAGTCTATACACTCACAATCACCCTATTGTAGATTCTCTGGTACCACCCCAGCTCAGCCTCTGCCACAATTGTGCATGTTTCCCAGCACCTCCTTAAAGTGTGTCAATAAGCCATGTAGCTGCTGCCACCACCACTACACTGCTCTGTCCTATCAGTCTCAACATTGGCCAGAGACACCCCTACCCTCAGATCTGTTGAATCAGATGACTCCCACTAACCCTGCCACAGTTTCTTGTATTCCCAAATCAACTCCTCACAGAGGTTGTTGCCTGTCACCACCTCACCGGACTTCCCATCAGGGCCCAGTGTATGTCCCAAAGACTTCACCACATTTGGATTGTTTGCAGCATAGTTCCCACAGCAAACGCCGCCAGAGCCATCCAGTGCCATCTGTGAGCCAGGGTTGCCAGAGCCAGGATGCCTGCATGGATGTGTCTGATGCTTGTTTTAACATGCTATCAGTAGATGCTTATAGAATTCTTATGGACCAGGACCGGCAGCTGAAACTTCTGCAGTCACAGGTGACTAATATTTAACTTGTCCCAAGTGCCCTCACCTTGAAACCTTGATTGTTTAACATAACACACCCCTATCAATACGTTGCCATATGTAGGATTTTTTTTTTTTTACTTAACTACCTTCTTATTCTTAGTTGGCCTTATGTGGCATTGTGGTATATGCTGCTAGTGATAATCTGAACCTGTGTGATTTCTCAGATTCACAAGCTTCTGGAGGCTCAAAGCCAGGGAACGTCATCTCACCATTCTGACTCCTCGCATCAGTCAGGGGAGAAGCCTGCTGGACTAACCCTTGGTCAAAAACCGATGACCCCCGATCCCAAGAAGAGGAACAGTGTCAGCATTGCCATAGGAACAGGTACACTTTGTCACTGACTCCCCCAGATCATTCACGAGAGGATTGTGATGCACAGATTCAACGCAGATTCACAGATCTTGTTAGAGTGGTGAAATACATTCACACCACTGACATTATATTGAGGAAGTAGTATAGCCAACCAAGCTCAAGTAGCTCAGTGTAGCCAGACGGACCTACGCCTAGTCGGGAAATTAGGGATTAAAAAAATATCGGGGCATATTATCGGCCAGAATTCTGTTATCGGACCGATAATAATATTTTCATTTTTTCACTTATCTGCCAATAATATATTGGCCGCCAATATATTGTGCATCCCTAGGTTGAATATTTGACAATGTGTATTCTCAATCTGAACACTGACAGCTGGTTTCCACAAAGTGAAACACCTCACACCTCTGTAACACGAAATTTTGGCATTGGCACTTGTATCAACACGAATTGCGGTTTATATGCCACACTAAATAGACCACTATATATGTTCGTTTAAACACTCAAACTTTTTAGCTAGCTGACAGGCGAACTGCTAGTATTTTCGGACATTGGATTGCATTGTAAACCTAGCTAGACAGCTAGGCTACATGCTGCAACATAGGTATGAAATATATTATGTCTTATTGACCTTGTTGTTTTTTATGAACATGAATGTTGTTTGTAGGCAACATCAACTTAGTCGACGCATAAAGACCCCTGGATATCTTCATTAAGTACTTAAACGTTTGAACTAGCTGATTAGCCTAATTAGCTCGCCTGCCACCACTGGCTAGACACTGCAGTCAAAAGGTTAGCGGTTTGGCCTAGGGTTCAAGTGTCATGACACTGTCATGTGTTCATGACGGTGTGATGTCACTCTTATGTCTACTGTCAAGTAAAGTGTTACCAATCATAGTGTTTTCATGCAGCTTCACATAGCATTTATTTCCTGTGAGATATATGACTTTTTCACTAGATAAGAAGGCCTACTTCCATTAATTGACCTTAGTAGGTCCCGCCCAAGGGGTTAGGCGAACATTCCAGACATTGGGGACTCGAGTCAGACTCGAGTCACATTTTTTAGGACTTGAGACTTGCTTGATCAACATGTATAAAAGACTTGACTTGACTTGCTATTCATGACTTGAGACTTGACTTAGACTTGAGACAAATGACTTGAAATTACTTGACTTTTTATTTTTTCATAGATATTAAGGAGTTAACTTTACAATTTTAGAAAATCTGCTTAGGTGCTGTTGCATGTGTCACGCAAGAGAACCTGTCATTATTACCAAGTGACGCGACAGACCAACAGCAAGTGCCAGGTCAAATGAGACAGACTGAGGTAGGCTAACTTCCAAATATGGAAGGCTCTACGCTCTACAAAACATAATAATGCTTGGCTACACATATGATTTATCTGACAACTCAAAGGAGAAATGAACAGCAGTCTACAAGTGCGCAAATTAGCGACGTAACCACCTCCACGTCGATTTTCATCCGTCAGAAGTTAGTCGTGTTAGAAACCTAATGTCAAATTTAAGGCACGTTGTTTAAGGCGAGTTGGCTCTGAATCTATTATGCTTTTTAGTTAACACGATATTAGGTTTTGTGTGAAATGGCAAAGTGAAACATTTTCTTGTCTAAGTTTAATCTTGATATGCTAGCGAAAATGTTGCCAATATAACCTATAGTAAGCGCCTCTCTTTCTCCCTCCCCCTTAACCCTTAAAGGAGTTGAGAAATGAACGTTCTAAAGAATATCTGGGTTCATTGAATTCAACATAGAATTTTAGAACCTTCAATTGTTGCGTAACTTAGAACGTTCAAAAACCTACACCTTTAAGCAGAGAGGGTTAAAGCGGAGCGAGAGGCGCAAACGTTCGACAATTTCCGCGTTCGATTATTGCAAGGGGGAGGGGGGAAAATCCCCCTTTATGCAGACCAGAGTAAACCCTCGCTGCACTAATGTCAATGGAGACTTGTGGAATTTTACCAATAAATTGGTCATTATGTCTTTCTGGATTTGTTGAGGTTTTTTTGGAAAATTTTGTCATAATCTGTAAGTGTTTGGGATCATTTCAAGCCTAAAAGTGTGTTCGGATTTGTAATAAAATAACTTAATATCAGACCATGCTGCTGCCAGTTACTGTCCGGTTGTTAGCATGCTAGCTAGCCTCTTAGCTAAGGTAACATTTTAAACGGAGAAGTGTAATTTCTTTGAAATGACAACTAGCTGAATAACATTACTGACATTAGTTAAAGTGGATAGTTTATACTCAAGTGAATTTGCAACAGTATATTAAGTTTAAGCGAAGTCCTTCAACTACTAGTCACTTGTTAGCGCATAGCTGTATTGCCATAGCTACTCCCATCCACTTGTATAGCATTTTAAGCTAGCTCGGTTCACATGACTAATTAAATTATTCATATCATGTCGTAAAGAATGATTCATTGGTATCATACATGATTATAGACAATAATACTGTGAACACAATTATGTTTATCTGTTCTTACTGCTTATTAAGAGAGAAAGTTTATTTAGTGACGTAAGGTGACACTCCCACTTATGCAGACCGGAACTGTCCCATTTTGCTCCCATAGTAACGAATTACGTTGCTCTATCTTGCTAGTAATCAAGGATCTTTGCTTTAAGGGTTAAACACGTCCCCGTTTCATACGTTACAGCCTAGTAGTAACAACAGTCAGTTGGCCTAGCTAACTGCCAGCAGTCAGCATAGAAAAGTTCCTTACTTCACATGTTAGGCTTATGTAGCCTATAATATGATACAGCATTGACGGTCCTAAACCCTACTAAAACCCATTGCGCAGTCGCACTTGTCAAAGTTTGGCAGTGACGTCGGCAGCAGCGTTTGATTCATCAATTAGTTCACTTTTTCAACATTATTGGGTCCCTGGAGATGACTGGTATAACTTGAACTGTTTGAATATATTTTCATGATTTGATATAGCTTACCTAATATTTGAGGCACATTGAAACAATAATAGGTCTACTTGAATAATAGATCTACTTGAAATACGTTTATTTTTATTCGTATACATTTCATCTTATTCTAAAAACCGTTCAGATGTATGTGGCTTGAATGAATGCAATGTCTATTTGTTTGTTACAAAAAAACTCCAGCAGTTCATAACTTGCCTACTGTAGCTTATTTAAAAATGAAAACGTGGGTAAATCATCATGAATTTGTATGATTTGGTTATGACTTGACTTGCTTGACCCAAGCTATGACTTGACTTGACTTGACTTGACTTGACTTGCTTGATCGTCACAAAAAATGACTTGGACTTGCAACAGCTTAAATGCGGGGAATGGCAAGCTGATCCTTGTCAGAGGATTGCAGGGACCGTGATTGACGGGGTGGAGGAGATCAAAAAGCTGTGCGTGTGCAAGTGCGTGGAGGGACTTGTAGGTGAGAAAGAGGATTTTAAAAGTGATTTGTGACTTGACTGGCAGCCAGTGAAGGGTGGGGGTAATATGCTGGCAGGGTTTTGTGCGTGTTAAGACCCTGGCAGCTGAGTTCTGGACATATTGTAGCCTGTCAAGGGCCTTGCTCGGCAGACACCATTGCAATAGTCCAGATAGTTCCCAGACCTGGTCAGCATCCAGCGGTGAGAAGGTGGAGGCCAAGTCAACACCTTGAACTCGTTGTGTTTTGAGGCGCAAACGTTCGACAACTTCCGCATTCTATTATTGCAAGGGGGAGGGGGAAAATCCCTCTTTATGCAGACCAGAGTAAGCCCTCACTGCACTAATGTCAATGGAGACTTGTGGAATTTTACCAATAAATTGGTCATTATGTCTTTCTGGATTTGTTGAGGGTTATTTAGAAAATGTTGTCATAATCTGTAAGTGTTTGTGATCATTTCAAGCCTAATAATGTAATTTACTTTACCACTTATGCAGACCGGAACTGTCCCGTTTTGCTCCCACAGTAACGAATTACGTTGCTCTATCTTGCTAGTAATCAAGGACTTTTGGCTCCGTGGTCCAGTTCTGATGCTCATGTGCCCATTGTTGGTGCTTTCCGCAGTGGACAGGATTGGGCACCCTGACTGGGCTGCGGTTTTCACAGCACCGCTTATTTTTCCTGCTTCCAGCATATCATCTTTGGGGAAAAAAATTTCACTTGGTGCCTAATATATCCCACCAACTTACAGTTGAGATAATCAGCGTTATTCACTTCACCTGTCAGTAGTCATAAACATGCTGATACATGCAGTCCCATACAGTCTGTGATTCTGTCTTCCAGGTGCTAGTCTGTTTTGTGGCAAGAGTGAGGATGAGTGGTGGAGAGGTGGTACTCCAGGAACTCTCAGCAGCGGCTCGGCCCATTCAAGACAGTCCAGTCCCACAGCCATAAGTCAAACGCACACAAACAGGATAAAGGACCCTGAGGACGAGACTAGGAGCAGTGATCAGAACCACAAGGAATCACAACAAATGTACTTCAGTCTTGCTGTTTCATTTTAAATTGAGCAATGGATGCAGTATATTGATTAGTGTTGCACAATGTCTTGATACTAGAAAGCCATCACGATGCTCTCCCAAAAAAAAAAAAATCACGATTTCCAACGTTTTTAGAATCGATACTTTATTAAAATAGTAGCATGTCTGTGTGGAGTACACTGCTCCCACTCTCCTTCATGATGCTTATACGCATAGTGGGCGTGTCAGGCAGGCAGCCCTGGGTGAGTGAGCGAACGGGACACAAGATCAGAAATCTTGAGATTCATGAGACATAAATAAATAAATAAGGAAATAAATGCTGTGATCATAGTGTGTTTTAACGTGATGAAAGCGCAATGTTCACGCTAGTAATGTTAACACCAACTTGCAAACAATCTATTTAATATTCATCATGGCATGTAGCCTGCAGTTATTTATATAATCATTTTGTAGATGTAAGATAGGCTACCTGAAATGCGCTCAGTAAAGCCCATAGCCAACAGTTGTAATGCTAGTGTAATGTGTTAATTGGTGATGTTTCTTTTGTGTTCATTTTAACACCTTGTAGGAGCCCAGGTGTATCTCATTCTTTTCAGAGCCTTATGCTTGGAGAGAGTGCCAGCATGTGTTACCAGTTCCAGTCAGCTAATACAGATGAGTCACACGGCAAAAGTGTAGCCGCCGATCAAAGGTTTTTTCAAGATTTACTGGTAAGATTGTATACTGCAACCAACAGATAATTAAGTTCATTTTTTGCGTTTCTGTTTCGATGTCATTTGACAGGCTGTTCGTTGGGGGTTTGCAATCGTACGTGGATTTTAGAGTTGAGAGAAGGGAGCTATATCAATAGAATTTTTGGTAACACTTTATTTTAAGGTTTACATGTTAGCCACCAATACACACCTAATTAATACCTGTATTAGTGACTTGTAAGGCATGTGTTAGGCAACATTAACCATTTGTTAGGTGTGTATTCACAAATTTCTTGTTCATGACGAATTAGGCCTTTATTATTGATATAATCTTAATAATGACTTACTTAATAGTAAGTACCAAAATAGAATATGCATAACCTACTTGTTTGCTGTCTGAATAAATCCCAAATAGTAGGAGAACAGTTGTAGAATAAGCAAGTGTATGGCTCAACCTCATTGCTGGGAGGGTGTTAACAATAGAAAAGAAGATGAGAAAAGTGACAGTTTCAAAGAAGACCACCACAGATGTGTTGAATGACAATTCTTTTGCCCTTTTTATTTGTTTAAAAGACGTGTTTTTATTTGTTTAAAATACGTGTTTTTAGTTAAAACTAGCTTTTGCTAGTCTTTTTGTGCTTTGTGAGCTCATTGAGAGTACAATGTAACATGTTTACAGAACTTGTTAAATGAACATTGTCAGTGCTGTCACTTTTCTCATATTTTTTTCTATTGTTAACACCCTCCCAGCCTCTACTTTAGAACAGGGACCATATTTTGAATGAACAATGTATGCACTAGCAATGTATTAAGGGTAAAGAATGTATTGACCAGGAGTTATAGTCTAGACTGTTCCCATCATATAATTCTTAATAATAATAATGCCTGACTTTAGAATATGGAACCAATTCATGATTAATAAGTACATACTGCAGATGTATTACTGATGATAATGTGCTTGCTGCCAAGGAACCAGTTTCCACTTTAGAAAGGGAGCCAATCTCCCAGTTATTAAGTGCTATTTCACACAGCAACCTGGGCAGTGAAATGCAGCAATGAGGTTGAGCCATACACTTGCTTATTCTACAACTGTTCTCCTACTATTTGGGATTTATTCCGACAGTATACAAGTAGGTTATGCATATTCTATTTTGGTACTTACTACGAATTAGTATGTAGAGATCAAGGCTTACAAGGTCATTATTAAGATTATATCAATAATAAAGGCCTAATTCGTCATGAACAAGAAATTTGTGAATACACACCTAACAAATGGTTAATGTTGTTAAACACATGCCTTACAAGTCACTAATACAGGTATTAATTAGGTATGTATTGGTGGCTAACATGTGAACCTTAAAATAAAGTGTTACCGAATTTTTATATAGTAGGTGGGAGCATGAAGTATTTCTGTCTACTCCATGTTCACGGCGACCGGTAGTCCCTTAATCCCTTGATCAATGTGCTTGGTTTGGCTTGATTTCAAAGTTAACACTATGTCTATGCCCTTCACCATGCTAGGTTTGGAAAGGTTTCCCAATCGTGAGTCCCCAGACTGGTTTGGTTTGGTTTTAAACAGGCTAAGGAAGAACAATAATAATCCTGATAATTACAAGTCCATTACTCTTGATGCAGCACCTTGAATTTATTGACCTAAATATAAGTAGTGTCACGATAATCCAAATCCTCAATTTAATTTTTAATTTTAAAGTCACGATTCGATTTTCGATCTTTTTTTAACTCATGAGTGCCAAAAACGTAATATTACGTTTTTAGCTTTTTTTTTAATTACGAAACTAGACACTCTAACACACCTTATATGTGATTTTGGGAACTCTGTGATGAATGGAAATGAAATATATGACGATTGTGAAACTCATGAAAACGCACAATCTGGACATTTTTTCATAACTCGGTTGCCGCTTTGGGTCGAATCAGTGACGCATGCACATCAGGTCAAAACCAGGCCATTTTCGTTAGTCTATCACTAGGTGGCAGTCTCGCCAGGTCTCGCTGATCACTTCCCAGAAAGTTTACACAAGTAAGTAACAGGCAACACTTCATATTTTTTGATGAAAACTAGCCACTGTTTAGCTTGGGATTTCTCAGGAACAGAGGCGTGTAGAAATACACGGTTTGCACCCACCGAGAGCTTAAAGTCTCACCTTTTAATCGAGCTATTGTATGTGTTCATAGCTATAACACAGAATATGCTGTGGCTGTACAAAAATCATCAACAAGGGTCTAGATTGCTGCCACTCTACTGTAGGACAAAGCTCCCAAAAACAGCTTGGCATTCAATGAGTTAATATTACTATTAATGCATTCCTTATGTTGTTTACTTTTTTTGGCCTTTCCTATTCTGTTTCGGGGGGCTTTCATTTTGAAACCGCTTTGTTTTTGAAACCATTACAACCACGAGGTTGTAAACAGAACAAACATTAAACATAGACGTGAACATAGTGAAATGAAACAACACAGAATGATAATTTGATTGTTTCAGCACACTCTGAAGAGACCCAAGGTTAGTGTTTATGGAATATGACCTACTGTACTTATCAATGTGCATTTTATGCCTTAAAGTAATTTTGGACTATAACTAGGCCTAGATCATCTTTTCACTTGCTAAGTTGAGTAAGTTAGTGTTAATTGATGTGAATGAACGACAAAATACTTCCACACCGATGATTTCAGAGTAGCAAGAGAGGCTTCGATTTCGGTCGGTTGATGTGTATTTTTTAACTGGCTGCAGCCTAAAGAGTGTTGACGCCACAGTTCAACACGTGTGTGTTTTTGCGTCTTGGCATACATGCTGGACGTGACATTGGGGGTGTGGCTACATCGTCGATTCTACTTCTGAGTTCGAAGTTCGAGATTGAAATGTAATTTTGATCGATTTCGACTTGAAATCAAAATCGTGATCGTACCCCTATAAATAACAAATAATGCCTGTGACACTCTCTATAGGACAGTTGTCACAGGTTTCTCAAAATTGTTTCTATTTTCTTCTATAAACTCAGAATGCCATGTAAACCATTGCGGAAAAATGAATTAATTTAAAGCCATTGGATATATATATATATATATATATATATATATATATATATATATAGTTGTAAATGTACTGTACTGTACCTCAAAGGTGGTTTAAAATGTGTTAAGAAATAATCATGTGTATGTACATTTTTACCCCTGTGTGATCTTATTTAGGGACAAGTAAATGATCGTCTTCAGGACACCTTGAAAGGAGAGGCAAGAAGTTCCAGAAGTGAATACAGGACTGTACTAGCTGCAGAGACAGCCCTATCTCCTGTTTTAGTCCAAGCCAGAGAGGCTTCTTCTCCCAACTGTCGGTCACCAGTACCCTCTTTGAAGGCTTTGTCTCAATCTGAGTCCTCTCACAAGGGGGACCAGGTGTACAATGCGACTGTGAAACATCTAGAGAAGTTGGGTGTCAATGTTGACTCCAAAGGCAAAGGCATGTCTACTAGTGCCACAGTGGAGAGTGCCAGGTATGTTTATGCAATTACATAAGCTTTTGTAAGGTTGTTGTTTTTTTTTTTTTAATAATCTAAAATGGTATACTTATCGAAGTTTTCTCCCTATAAGCAGCACCCTGGCATCCATCAATCCTGAGGCAGTGATCCCCAGGCTAGCTGTGTGTGACTTTGTAAGTGCGAGCATGTTGACACCTGGATGCAGTGCTGACCTTAGTTTGGAGGCTAACTCGATTGCCCTCAAGTATCTGAGTGATGCCCAGCTATCTCACCTCTCTTTTAAAAGGGAAGCCAAGCAGACCTCTAATGCAATTCCACCAAGAGTGGATTTTCTGAGCAAGACAGAGAGGACTGCAGCAGGCCTTAGCATCCTGTCGCCTACGAATATGTCCTTAGCCACACAGAAATACATGAAGCGGTATGGACTCATTGAGGGTGGTGACAGTGAGGAGGAGGACCTGCAGGAGCAACAAAATGGCATGCATCATGACACTGTGTTGGATTGCTCAGCACAAATGGACAGCTCCAGGAACAGTGATGATTTTCAGAAAGGCATTAATGTGCCATCTTCCCCACCAGGACCTCACAGCTCCCCCCACCTTGAGAATGAAGGCCTGGTTTTTGGTGACAAACACATGCTTTTGCACAGTCATAACCACACAGAGAAAACTGGCACAAGAGAGATCACTCAAAAGAGACATTCCGCTTCAGAGAACCAGTCTCCTCTGGGTACCATGGACACGCAGGGCTCTGTTGGAAATTTCCTTGACCTTAGCCGATTGAGGCAGCTCCCCAAACTATTTTAAAGCAAAGCAAGTAATTTCTTGTAATTGTCACATGAAATAAAATAAAAATGGATTTTAGAATGCAGGCACAGCTCGTTCACCTTACAATGTCTGCTGTTCAGAACAATGCAACTTTGTAATTTGGACTCCTGAGCAGTTTGTATTTAATGTTGAAATGTAGAGATGTTTCTATTGGTATTGTTTAATCTCTGTGTGCTCTTATTTGGGTATTTTAACCATGGTAGTTTTATTACTCAACTTCTCCAAGACATTAAATGTGTGTTGTGTGCTGTTGAACTGCTTGTTTTTGTTTTAATGAAATGCCTCACTTTATGTCTTCATTTTGCACAGTTGGTATTCATCAAGTTATTTATAAATAAAAAAATTTTAATACTGTTCTCCAACATGTATTTGTGACTCTCATAGAAAATCTGTGCAATGATTGGAGTCAGGACCCTGTTGCTTACTTAGACTTGTTCCAAAAAATGTAGATCAAGGGTCTCTAACCTTTTTGGGAATGAGGGCTACCTGAAGGACCAGAAATCATATGGACAGTTACTCATTTGAAACAAGCAGATCCTCACCCCTCTAAACAAGGGTGAGCAAAACAATTTCTCCTCTAAATTAGGCTATTAATGTCCGAAGACGTTGCTGGCAGGAATCCAACATTATAAACATCAACATTGATTTCAAATCGTTCAGTGGCTACTCACCAGCTAACTAGCAGAAAATATAATATAACAATTGTTAAAAAAGATAAATTGCAGAAAGTCAGCTGGATCTGATGGTCTTGATCCGTCACTCCTGAAACTTTCTGCCGATATTATCGCTGAGCCCTTAACTTGTATTTTTAATTTGTCCTTGGAGCAAAATATTTTTCCTGACTCTTGGAAAACAGCACATGTAACACCCCTATTAAAAGGTGGGGATCCAACTATGTTGGACCATTATCTCTAAACTTTCAGTTTTGGAGTCTGTAGTTAGTGATCAATTAAGAGTTTCGAGAGCTTCAAGGCTTCAGAAAAAGGCATAGCACTATCACAGCAGCAAAAGTGGTTGATGTTATTATCAGTGCCATTGATAACTTGTAAAAGTTCATGTGCAGCACTGTTTGTTGATCTTTCCAAGGCCTTTGATACTTTAGACCATGATACTTTTTTATGATATTACGTTGTTTGGCTAAAATTGGTATGTCTACAAAAGGGATGGGGTGGTTTAAAAACTCTTACAAACAAATTTCAATGTGTTTCCACAAGGCTCCATACTAGAGTCATTACATACATGACATTTGGCTGACTTTTTAACCGAAAGCGACTTCCAATGAGGGAAACAAACAATCAAGGTAGAGTGTGATAAGTTAGTGCAGCAGTGAGTGCTACTTCCATACAGTCAAGTGTCAGTTCTAGTCAGGTGGTAAGTGCTAGAATTAGCAAGTCTAGTTGTAGGTAGTGCTACAAATGAGATACTATATGAAGAGCTGGGTCTTCAGGAGTTTTTTGAAGGTAGAGAGTGACGCTTCTGCTCTGGTAAGAATTGGTAGTGCATTCCACCAACAGGGAACAACAGATGAGAAAAGTTTGGATTGCATACGGGGTGGCAGAGCCAGACGTCATTCATCTGAGGAGCACAACGGTTGGGAGGTATGAGGGCATTCAAGTAAGTGGGTGCAAAACTGGAGACTACTTTGTAGGCAAGCGTTAGTGATTTGAATTTGATACATGCGGCTATAGGTAGCCGGTGTAGCTAAGTGATCAACGGGGTAACGTGCCCTTTTGGGTTGGTTGAAGACCACATTCTGGATCATGTGAAGAGGTTTCACTGTGCAGGCTGGGAGACCTATGAGGAGAGTGTAACGGTAATCAAGTTGTGAGATGACTATAGCCTGTACCTAGCCTAGAAATCTAGACGCACCCTAGCGGCGGCAAATTAATTTGCTCAGCCTGTACGTCTAGTAGCAAACCATAGGAATTTCTATTGGCGAACATTGTGGATGTTATCCAATCACAGCGCTCTATTTTGTTAGAGAGTCTTAAGGCGGGCTTAACAGGATAACGAGTCCTGCGACGGTGAACAACAAGGAAGGTGGCTATGGCGAACAAAGAGCGGTTGTTTGAATCGGCGTTGGCGTCAACTTTGGAGGAGTTGGACTTGTGCTTTTCTTTGAAAGTTGAGCAACACAATGCACTTAAGTCATTCCTTTCAAGAAGGATGTATTTGCCGCTTTGCCGACCCGGATACGGGATATGGTCGTAGCGCTGGCCTATTGCATGCCTAGGCAGTTTGAAAGACAATTCTCTGCCCGCCCCTTGGATTAAGCGAGGTGAATGGCTCGATTCCAGACTATACACGCCAGGCTAGCCTGTACCAGGAGTTGGGTAGCATATTGAGTCAGGTAAGGCCTAAGTTTTTGTACGTTGTAAAGTGTGAAATGGCACGACCGGGCAACCGAGGCAACATAATCAGAGAAGGTTAGTTGATTATCGAGCATGACACCTACATTTCTTGCAGCACTGGTAGATGCAACAGACAGGGATGATGTTGATGTGGTGATGGATAGTAGGTTTAGCTGGAGTTCTCCAGCAGTTCATTTTTGAGAGGTTTAGCTGGAGGTGGTGTGCCTTCATCCATGGAGGCAATCCGAGATCCGTGCAGAGACCAAGAAGTCTAAGGTGGAAATGACATATGTGTCATCTGCATAGCAGTAGTATGAGAAGCCGTGCGAATGGATATTAGACCCAGAGAGGTGGTGTAGATAGCAAAGAGAAGGGGCCCCAGCAGCGAGTCCTGGGGACCTCTGTGCTGAGCTAGTGAGGTGTCCAAGCCTAAAACGTTAACTGTCCAAGCCATGATACGTTAAACAAGTGCCCTGTCAGGTAGGATTCAAACCAGGAGAGAGCATAAACCCAAGATGTCCATGTTTAAGAGTATAGAGAGAAGGATGCGGTTGGTTAACCATGTCAAAGGCAGCAGATAAGTCAAGCAGAATGAGTAGGCCTACTGATGACTGTGGGGTGGAGTCTACTACAATGCGATGCCTTTTTGAGAAATGGTTTTTTTGGAACCCCCCATATTCAGCTTTAAACGTTCACCTACGTTGAGTGATAAACTTGTTCACAGCTACTTGCCAGAACCTTCAAGGAACACCTGGCTGTCAGCTGGACCCTGTGATAGTTTCAAGTGTGGTCAGTGTAATCACTGCTCTAATGTGGTCAAATGCAAAAAGTTTCATGATATACATGGAGACAATATATATGAAATACAACATTTTATTTAACTGTAAAACGACTTTTGTTATTTATAAGTTAGAATGTCCACTCTGTAATGTGTTTTACGTTGGAAGGACTAAGCGCCGATTACAGGATAGAGTCTCAGAGCATAAGTATGCCATAAAAAACAAAAATGGCAATTACCCAATGGCTTGTCATTTTAAGGACAAACATAGTAGTGATCATTCAGTCCTAAGGGCAATTGGCATTGATCACATACCACAAACTATAAGGGGAGGGAATAGGATAAAGCAACTGAATTTTTAAATTAAAAGCAACCCTTTACTTAGGTCTTAATGAAGATTTAGAATACTGCCATTTCCTGTAAAGACACAGGCATATGCTTATTTTCCTGTATCTGTGATGTACATGTGTTTGTCTATATCTGATGGACTCTTATGGTACTTTGCGGGGTGGATTCGAGTCCCCCTGTTGGCCACCTATGTTTTGTCTGGTTGTGGCTACCTTTGTCTGCCATTGGTTAATTGATGATTCAATGTTCACACCTGTTCACCAACCCATATTGATATTTTAACCAGACTTGTCTCAGAGTCAGATTGTTCACTTCCTGACGAAGGCTTTTGAGCCGAAACACGTCAAAGTGTTTTTAATCATGATCTGCCCATAAAATAAAGGCCTTTTAACTTTTTTACCAGATGAGTGCCTAGGTATCTTCTAAGTTTTGCATTTGATCAAGCCCTCAACCTAAGAGCACCATCTCAACAATACAGACATGTTGTTCCAGGCAGCACTCCAACTCAACAGCTTTTTTATCGCTTTGAATGTTGTTGGAAATGTGCCAGAGGTTAACGAAGCATTGATCACGCAAGAAAAGCACTTGTTGCAGTGACCTCTATGGGGACATTCTCTACATGCATGATTCAAAGACCGTGTTGCACTTATTGGACTCATTCTGCGCTACGTTTTATAACTAAGTCTGGATATTCTACTCACCACTGCAATTTATCCAGTGTATCTGGTTGGCTTCCATTAACAATACGTAGACAGCTTCATTGAAACATTTACAAACTATGCTATAATATTAGCCTACTGGTTTGTTTAATGATTTTCTCTGCCTGAATTGGTAAGACAAGTTCAAGTTCAAGTAGTTTTATTGTCATGTACTTATAAAATGATTATAAGTAATGAAATTCTTAAGCTCAAGAGCCAGCTCAACTTAAAAGAGTAAATTAAAAGCAGTAATTAAGAAGGTGTATATGTATGTGTGTGTGTGTGTGTGTGTGTGGGGGGTGATGAAAAGGGGAATGATGAAATGGTGTGTATGTGTGTGGGGGAGGGGGTATGTTGTGTGTCTGGGTGGGGGTTCTGAGGTTTGAGGTTGATTAGCTATGGGGAAGAGAATTACAGTTCAGCATCCTGGTGGCTTGTGGAAAGAAGCTATCTCTGTATCTGCTCGTAGAAGTCTGCATACTCTTGTACCTTCTACCAAGTTGTAGGAGGGTGAAGACACTGTGGCTGGGATGACTGGGGTCAGCGAGGATTCGCTTGGTCTTCCTCCTGCAGCTCTGGCTGTAAAGGTCCTGGATAGTTGGTAACTCAGTCCAAGTGATGCGTTGCGCTGACCTGACCAACCTTTGCAGAGCTTTGTGATCATGAGCGGTGCTGTTACCATACCATGCTGTAATGTTGCCGGTCAGGATGCTCTCAATGGTACAGCGGTAGAAGTTGGTCAGTATTTCACCGTCCATACCAAACTTCCTCAGCCGCCCGAAAAAGAAGAGTCGCTGTCTTGTTGACTTTGTGACCATACCTATATGGTGTGACCAGCTCAGATCCTCACTGATGTTAATTCCAAGGAATCTGAAGCAGCTGACTCTCTACTGCTGTGCCTTGACGGCGCCGTCAAGTGTGGCAGCCTACTCAGCAGCTCCGTGTCTTAGTGTTTGTTTCTACGTCTTTGTTTACTTTTTACTTCGCAATTTTTTGGATTACACACTTTGAGGAGTGTTTTTATTCTATCCTATGGATACGGACATATTACAACGCTCCAGCGACAGCAAGCTTGTGTCCACAAGGAACCAGCTGATCGCACAACGGAATGCTGGCTGTGTTCGCGACAACATTCCAGAGGAACTGTGGTGTGCTTTCGGGGTTGTAGAGCGGGAGTAATAGTGAAGACGAGGCGTCGGGAGAAGAAGTGGAGATACAAGCCCTCAGTTCCATCGATTGTGATGGGAAACGTGAACTCACTGGCTAATAAGACTGACGAACTGGATGCCCTGGTAAGAAACCAGAAGTTGTACAGGGAATGTAGTTTGTTATGCTTTACGGAGACGTGGCTAACAAGCCAAATCCCCTTCGTTGAGCTGCCTGGCTTCAGTGTAGCTCGTTTGGACAGAGACTGTAAACTTTCTGGCAAAAAGAAGGGAGGCGGACTGGTGCTGTACATTAACAATAGATGGTGCAATCCCGGACATGTAACAGTAAAGGAGACTGTATGCTGTAAGGATGTGGAGTTATTAGCAGTTACGGCTCCCACACACAGCTGCGTTCCGTCAACGCATTCCAGTGGGTGTTTCCGACGGTAGCTATGCAAATGACTTGAAGTAAACCCGTAATGTGATTGGTTGGTGCCGTCCGTAGATTGGCTTGATTGGCCGGTGCCGTCTGTCGGTGACGTGACGCGACGCGACGGACCCACAATTCAGTTCGGCAACGGCTCACGTGAGCCCATTTAAAGTGAATGGGATGCGTCTCCAGCAACGCGATGCACGCATAGACGGTAAAAGAAATGGACGAACAGACTCCATCGTTTTCAATGGGAGGGCACTGAGTCAAATAGAACGATTTTTCAGTTGGTCCCCCCAGTACTGCGCAGCCTCACACTTAACTTCGTGACGTTAGCCATAGAACTGAATCTTGTAACTCATATGATAGATACACAGAAATTCTTCTCACACTTCCTTCGCCTTCAAAGTCATCAAAGTTAACCCTTTAGGCGCCAGAGGTTTTTTTTCCGAAACGATCAATTTTGGCATCTTCATTTCAAAAGGCTATATCTTAAAAGTGATAAGAGATAGAGACTTTCTGTAAATTAGAGAAATATTAAGGATGACCCAAAGTTTATGTAGAGATATGTTGATATCTAATTTGCATATTATGACGTCATATGGTGGCGGCCATCTTGGATTATAGAATTGTCATGAAAAGTCGCATGTTTGAATGATAAAATGCACCACTTCTTTCCCCCCAAAATGTCCCTCACCTTCTGTATGATATATTGCACAATACTGAATGCTCAGGTAAATAGTAAGTAGTGAACAAACTGTGTAAATCATTACTAATAAATGGCAGAAACAAACCAAATGCATGTAGCGGTAGACTGGCCTTTTGCTGTAGAGATTTTCCATTTACTACATACAGTAGGCACTCTGATTCCATGTATGGGGCACATATATATTATTCAGATGACACACAAACACAAGTAGACAAGACCTGTTTAGTTCAAAAGCTCATTTGCCACGGCAAGGCACAGATCAGGAGTGAGATGACGAGACAAGACGAGACAATGTTAGTATTTTTTTTCTTTTTGTTGATTTTGTTGACGTTTTTTTGTTTTTTTTTCTTAGCTGACAAAGACACATATCACAAGGACATGAACACACAAAAAGGAACACATAGTGTACTGTATGTCCTAAATGATCAGGGAAGTAGATAGCAAATCAACAGTGTAAATCATTACTAAATGGCTGACATTTTCTTTTTATGTAGCAGGCCTTTTGCTGTAGAGATAATGATAATGAATATCCCTATCCATACAGGGCCGGCATTCCCATCATCTTGTGATAGACTATGCATGACCTAATGTGTGTGTGTGTGTGTGTGTGGGAGAGGGAGAGAGCGTGTCACCACCTCCACCATGCGAGCAGCATGGCCAGATCTGCCTCACGGCCGAGTGGGAGAGAATTTTACAGCTCGGACTAGGCCTACTGTCATTCTCATTGCGACTCCCCACACTGCCACTCACGCTCCCCCTAACTGTCCTATGAGCACTTCGACCTCGCCTAACATACCCAGTGGCATTAGACAAAGGCTCCACCACGCTACTGTCGCCACATTGTGGAGAGGCACACGCTCATAAGACAGAAGCTAGCTATGGACATTATGCTACCTCCATTGTGCTACCTCCAGCCTCGCTCGCCACACCACTATCACCCTGCTAACTTCCCCGATGAACACCAACCCGCGGAAACATTATTCCCACCAGTGACATTGGGCAAACGATTCAACGCTTGTGCTTGGTGTAAGCTAAACTAACTTTGTCCAGCTGCATCATTGCAAGGCAGGGACGCATCTGAAGCCTCACTAAACGAATCACCGTCATTTTCTGAAGGCAGATATTCCCCTTCAGAATCAGGGTCCCTAGACCCAACACTTCATTTCAGGTAAACTTTTTCATGCCATTAGACGATAATCTAATGCAAATACTGACGCTGACAATATCGCCTCTGACAAAGTGGCCCACACGCATTACCAGCTCGTATTTCACGACTGATTCAATGCGCTGTAGCTAGAAAGTTTTGTTTAAAGCGTGCCCTTTTTTCGACTCGGGGATGACGTATGACATGTCTGCCATCTAGTGGAGTGGAAGTCGAACGAAATATGACACCCTATTTGACTAAATCGGCCGTTTTATTCAGTACCGCTGTCAGTACACGATCCGTACCGCCTGCCAGATCCGTTCTGCGCATGCGCATAATTACGTAGTAGAAGACGTAACGATTCCTCTGTAATATCTGTACCACGATGTCTTGAAACAGTTGACGCCAAGAAGCGCACATTTGACGAGACCAACTTCGCAGAAAAATATATTTTGACTACACCCGACGAATTATGTTCACAGATTGTGCAGGTAAGAGTACAGCGTTGAGATGTTCAATGTATCTTTGTCTTTAGAAATGTTGCTATTGTTGGTTAAACGTAATGTCACTATATGGCAATTGTTAACAGTGAACGTTAGCTATCGTTAGCCGTTTGGGTAGAAATAATCATGCTAATCATTAACGTAACAGTAACGGTAATTTTAAATAGGGACCACATTGAGCATTTGCTAGTATTCATTCATGCCAACACAGCAACCTATCTTAACTTATCATTTAGTATTTAATAACACTTAATATTTAGCTAGCTTACTAAATATTAAGTGTTGGATTAGTTAGGTTGCTGTGTTTCATCTGAAGGTTTATGGGCTAAGGTTAAGGTAAATAATGTGCATTTATTTATCAGGTTGATGCCACTAAAGACCACGATTAACTTCACCAAAGGACATGGAAATATGTGCGGTAAGTACTTTTTTTTACTGGTTAACGTTAGTTAAGAGACCTGTTATTCAGCACATGTTCTAGACAAGGTCGTAGTCTGAATTTTTAAAATACCAAGGTCGGGGGCGTCGCTAGAAATTTTGGGCACCCCAAAATGCTAGGGGCTTCTGAGCCCTCCGATCATTTTGCCAACAATGACACAGAACGATAGATTTGTTAATTTTATAACATGTTTTTTTGTTTTGTTTGTTTTACTTGAACCAACACACTTTTCCACAATATTCTATTTATTTTAGATGCACTTTTATATCTCAAGAGCCTTTTCCCAAATTGGCTTTGGATAATTGCAGTGCATAAGGAAAGTATTCACAGTGCTTCACTTTTTCCACATTGTAAGTTTCAGACTCATCTTAAAATTAATTAAATTCTCTCATCTCAATCTACACACAATACTCCAACACTCCACAGAAAGTGTGGAGTGTTTTGTAAATGTATAAATAATAAAAGACTGAAATATTTAATTTACATACTGTAAGTATTCAGACCCTTTGTCATGACGCTTGTAATTTAGATCTAGTGCATCCTACTTCTATCAATGGTTCTTGGTCCTTGGTGGACTTGATTGGAGTCCACCTGTGCCGAAATTAATTCACTGGACATTATTATGACCGCCGCTAGCGAAGCTAAGGTGATTCAAGGCTCAAAGTAAAGTAACTAGGACTGAAACTACATAAATTCGCCAAAGACTCAAAGTGAATAATTTGTGTCAACTCGCCACAATGTAGATTTATTAACGCACCCGTGATGATCTACATCTCCATTTAAACCAAATGTTTTAGAGTGCGCGTTGAGAGATGTATCCAGGGCAGGGCTGTACCTACCTACACAAATCATTCTTTGTGATGGATGATTTAGTAGCCTACCAACGCTACAATCGGTCCGATACAGTTTTGCCTATACCGTGAGACTGAGGCTTTTTTGTTTGTTCGGTCGCGTGTTTAGGGTGTGAGAGGGGAGTCGATGTGCTTTGATTCCAGCTTGGTAGTTGTAGTCTATGCGGTTAAAAAGCACGTGTGTGTGAAGTATCCAAACAATGATAACACTTTCATTATGGCTGCTTTAGCCACAGACCTTCAGCTACTGTACCGTGGGTCCCTTTTAGAAGTGTCCACTTCATTCGCTTTTCGTGATTCCACGAAGCTGCGTGAAATGTATTACTACTAATATGCAAAACTATTAACTTTTCGCCAAGAGGTGGCAGTTTAAGTCTGCTTGATACTGTATATATGGTCTCACAGTTGATGGTGCATGTCAGAGTGAAAACCAAGCCACGAGGTTGACAAAATTGTCTGTAGACCTGTGAGACAGGGTTGTGTGAAGACACAGTGATCTATAACAACATTTCTGCTGCATTGAAAGTGGCCAAGAACACAGTAGCCTCCATCGTTCTGAAATGGATAAGTTTGGAACAACCAACGGTCTTTCTAGATCTGGCTGAGTAATCCGGGACAAAGGGCCTTGGTCAGACAGGTAACCAAGGACCCAATGGTCACTATGAATTAGATCCAGAGTTCCTATGTGTCATGACTTCCTGGCTCAAGGCCGCCACAACATAAAAGGGGAAGACCACACCGGAGTATATTAAACACAAAAATAGGTTTATTAAATACACTATGTACAGAAGTCAGTAAATGTATGCCAAAGTAAAACTGTGGTGTATGTCAGCATAATGAAATGTAATGCAAAAAGGTGTGTCAGTGGGGAGCCAAGAGCCAAGTGTGATGTCGAAAGCAAGCAAGCCAGCAAGAGGTCTCTCATGACTAGGATGGTGAAATGATTTCACTAGCTATGCATTTATTATTTTTGCAAAACTGTAAAACACAAGTTTCTTTCAGCTTATCCATGTTTTTTTTTTTTTTTTGTAAATCGCGATAGAATATGTAGGCCTATATCAACCGTAGGCCTACACACTTGATCGCTATCACATAGATGAAACCACGCCACGGTTCTTACAGTAACTGACTCCGCTCACGTTGATCTCTATAACTGTTCATTTTTAGTAGCCTATATTCAACCTATCCATTGAATTAGTTATTGGATGATATTAAAAAGAAGCGGTATTATTTGTGGTTGACCTGGAAATGTCAACTTGGTGATCAAAAAGTTATGGATTTCATGTTGGCTGCGAATTCATAGCATTAAGTTACGCTGTGTCAGTGTAACGTTAGCTAGCCTAGTCTATTTGTCTATAACGTTGCTGCCATACAAATCTAAACCGCAGTAGGCTCATGTTAATCTAATGGGCTTTGAGACATCTGTTTTGTCTTGTGACAAAGTCTCCTGGTTCAATTGTTTCCAGTTTCATTTATTGTTTATAATGCTAAAGAGGAAAAATAAAAAAAATATGGTTTGCAGTGATCACAAAGAAGGTATGTCATGAATATCTAACATAGTAAAGACTGTTACAAAAAAAATCTCAAAACAATTCAACTGATCCTAAAAAAAAAAGGTATGACCACTAGAAGCAATAGAGGGTCTCCTCGATCCTTAAAAAGTATTAAAACGTCTTAAATAAAATATACATTTTTTAAGGTCTTAAAATGTATTAAATTTAGCTAATTTTTTGAAAAGTGGCATTAAATTTCATCTGGGTGGAAATATGAGAAGAAATATGTCTGAGAGACTATTTTCCATGCTAACGTTATTTCACCAGTGCACATCCCTGGCTGTCTAACAAGACAGTGCCAGGAGTGATTTCAGTGAAGCAGAGAAAAGCTGTGAGTTGATAAAATAGGTTCTATGTGCTCTGAGCACAAGCTCACTTGTAGTCGGCAAACCAGTTTCCTGTTCTTTGACATGGCTGTCAACAAGCACCTGAAAATGAGTGCTTTAGTTCTACTAAAATGTAAAAAATTAGAATGTACCGCCCTAGAACAAGGTAGCGATGGAGTTTCTCAGACATTCGTCGTGACAGCCAGTAAAAAAGTAGAAAGCGAAACTGTTGTCGAGGGAACAGGGAGGAGGAAAAACGACAGACTGACTGATTGAGGAGTGTCAGAAATCATATACTCTGAGGCTGTAGGGGAGCTCTGTAAAGAAACCTGCGAGCAAAAAGTGAGAAAACAGCAAAGAAATGGCCAAAACTGCATAGTTTCTCTTTAATCACAGATGCATCAGAGTATTTATTGGATTATGACCTAAAGATTCTTAGCGTTTGCCCTTATGTTTTTCTAATCAGTATTACAGTGTATGAATGATGATGATGATTATAATGATGATACTCTGTTTTAGTGCTGTAGTAATATTATTCTAATAAATTATTTTGTCTGTCCTATTTCTCCCTCACACTCTCATTTAACAGTTCAAACCACCAGAAGGTGCAGTGCAACCAAGTCCACCAAGCCCCCCCAGGACACACAAATAACTCAACAACATAGAATGACAAAATGCCACCCCAAATTGTCAGATGGCACAGTTCATATCGTAAGTTCACCGTATGTTTTTTATGTTTAATGTAACCCTTAGCTGGAAAAAGTTGGAAAGTCCTTATAGGGTGACATATTTCTCCTATTTTAGTCCGTGTCAAACCACTGCATAAAGACTTATAATACATCGGTGTAAATAAAGTGCATTAAAAATGGTCAACTCCAGGTGATTCTCTTTCACAGAAAAGCCCAAGGACTCAGAACATGAAGCCAAAGAAGTAGATGATGACTCGGCCCAGTGACACCAAATGGAAAAGCCCATTGCAGTAGTCAACCCTACTGGAGATGAATGCATCAATAAGTTATCTAAATCATGTTTTGACATTAGACATCTAAGTTTGGCCATGTTTTTGAGGCTTATGACTCTGCCACTGCACATGGTTTGTAGAGAAAGGCACGCACACTCTATTCTGTCAGATAAAAATGTTTGCATGGCTCTGATTGGAAATTGCCAGAAGGGATAGGTCAAGCAGGAGCAGTGTGAAAGGCGTCCTAATTGCTTGAGTGGGAGGGGAAACATCTAATGGCCACCTTACAACAAACAAGTTTGTCAAGATTTGGGAAAGATTCTTAAAAGATTGTAGTATTTTAACTAATGCCCCCCATTCAAGCTTTACTCAAAAGACAACAATCTTTAAAGAATCTTTTCTCAAATCTTGTCAAAGTTGTTTGGTGTAAGGAGGCCATTAGTCTAATAGCCATGCACCAAACCACCAAAGTACTCATGACTGTCAGGTAGGGTGACGGTATTTTAACACTATTTTAAAAAATGTCCAGTGATGACATATTAACAGCAAAAACCTTTTATAGACTATTTCTTTGTACAGTGTACTCATGCAATGGGCAGCAATCGTGAGATGTTTGCTTAATGTTATAGTTGTGAAAACATTAGAAAATGTTATGGGCTTGAAATTGCATACAATACCTGATGTATTTTTTCATGTTACATGAATTAAAATGAAGTGTTATTTATATAAGATCATACTTATGTGCCTATTAGTGTGTTTATAGTCAGAAGTTGCAGAGCATCTTCAAAAGGATGAACACCCATATGCTCTATGGCCTTGAAGGATTTGTTATTTATGCATGCAATAAAATTATATTAACGGTCATTGAGTCCATGTTCTTGTCTCAACACAGCAAGTTAGTTTACTTGTTGCCCCCCCCCTCTCCTCCTATAGGGCTCATTCTCAATGCATTTATTCATGGTTGTAATAGGCAGCATTCATTTAAATGTAGGTGACCATACTCATCTTTGCAAGTTTACACCGGCAAATACATAGGCTAGCAAGTTCACAGTAAAGGAATGAGTCATTTGATGATCATTCCATGTGTGAATTTGAATGTGTGCTCGCTTTGATGCAGTGTTGCCTCCCCTGAAACGCTGCACGCAGGTGTCTTACGTGGATGCATGCAAACGTTATGGGCCACTAAATGAAAGTATCCAGTTCCCAGATCAGTTCATATTTCATTATTAAATTATAACAATGTTACATGTGAAAACAAAGACTTAACAGTTAGCGTGAGGAGACGGCATGTAGGCTAATGAGAGCTGTCAATTGTGTAACCTAGCTTAAGTGTAAACTAGAAAGCTGTTTCGTACATCTCATCCAGGGTGTTGGTCTGTAGAAGTTACAACTACAAATATTTTTTTTTTTTTTTTCTTCACGTTTTCATGCCGTTGATTCATCGCGGAATTTCGGTCGCCTGACAGAAACCGACCAATCTGGGATGCGCTTCCCCAAATAGTTGCTAACCTGTTAGTTGGTTGGCAATGGGGAAATTGCATTGCAACCAGCTAAGTTGCTAACTTAGCAGCTAGGAAACGCAACCCTGACCAATCAACGTTGATTCGACCTCCTTTGCTATCTGGGTAGCCTCCATACATTTCCGTTGGTTCCTTAAAACATGTACATTTAATTATTATAACTTTATTACTGCTACAAACAATGTTAACTTGACTTATTATACATTCTCGTTCTCTGAATAGGTAATACTGACAATCGCGCAAGCGTAGAACCGATCATGTAGTGTCGTAAACCATCGTAAAAGACGCGGTACGGATCGTGTACCACTTGCCCATTTCCCAGGGTCTCTCAACTGCACTGCACTGCAACTGACATGCATCAGCACTTCCTGTTCCTCTAGCGCCACCCTAGTGGTCAAACATTACTATATGTACTGTGCGTCCTCAGGATGTGGTCCCGAGTCTACGTACCATGTTTGGTGTTGATACGAGAATGTGTGGCTAATTATTGCGCCCCTTGTGGTCAACGGTGACTAAATTTATTGTGCGTCCTTAGGATGTGGTCCCGAGTCCATGAACCAAGTTTGCCTCCGATATCTGAAAGCCTTGCCAAGATATTAGCTCATTTCCTGTAACTTTAGTGCCCCCCTAGTGGTCGAAAGTTGAAAGGTTTTTCGGTGTCCTCAGAAGTCCATGTACCAAATTTGGTGTCGATACAAGAAAGTGTTGGGAATTATAGCGCCTCTTGTGGTCAACGGTGACTAAATTTATTGTGCGTCCTCAGGATGTGGTCCCGAGTCTACGTACCAAGTTTGGTGTCGATACGACAAAGTGTGGCTACTTATAGCGCCCCTTGTGGTCAACGGTGACTACATTTATTTTGCATCCTCAGGATGTGGTCCCGAGTCTACGTACCAAGTTTGGTGTCGATACGACAAAGTGTGGCTACTTATAGCGCCCCTTGTGGTCAACGGTGACTACATTTATTTTGCGTCCTCAGGATGTGGTCCTGAGTCCATGAACCAAGTTTGCCTTCGATATCTGAAAGCCTTACCAAGATATTAGCTCATTTCCTGTAACTTTAGTGCCCCCCTAGTGGTCAAAAGTCAAAAGGTTTTTCGGTGTCCTCAGGATGGTGTCCCAAGTCCATGTACCAAATTTGGTGTCGATACAAGAAAGTGTTGCGAATTATAGCGCCCCTTGTGGTCAACGGTGACTAAATTTATTGTGCGTCCTCAGGATTTGGTCCCAAGTCTAAGTACCAAGTTTGGCGTCAATACGATAAAGTGTGGCTAATTATAGTTCACCTTGTGGTCAACGGTGACTAAATTTATTGTGCCACCTCAGGATGTGGTCCCGAGTCTACATACCAAGTTTGGTGTCGATACGACAAAGTGTTGCCAATTATAGCGCCCCTTGTGGTCAACGGTGACTAAATTTATTGTTCGTCCTCAGGATATGGTCCCAAGTCTACATACCAAGTTTGGTGTCGATACAAGAAAGTGTTCTTAATTATAGCGCCCCTTGTGGTCAACGGTGACTAAATTTATTGTGCGTCCTCAGGATGTGGTCCCGAGTCTACATACCAAGTTTGGTGTCGATATCTGAAAGCTTTGCCAAGATATTAGCTCATTTCCTGTAACTTTAGTGCACCCCTAGTGGTCAAAAGTCGAAAGGTTTTTCCGTGTCCTCAGGATGGTGTCCCAAGTCAATGTACCAAATTTGGTGTCGATACAAGAAAGTGTTGCGAATTATAGCGCCCCTGTGGTCATCTGTCAATTAATTTATTGTGCGTCCTCAGGATGTGGTCTCAAGTCCATGTACTAAGACTGGTTTCGATACATGAAAGGGGAACTCTGATGAAAATGATGAATTTTGACCTGTTGGTGGCGCTAGAGGCTTAGACCCAAAGGTGTGGAAATTGGTGTGTGTGATCATCGCCATGCCCTGACGCCTCCTAGGGTCTGTTGGTGGCGCTAGAGGGTAAGACTTAGTGGCATGTAAGTTGGTGTGCGTGGTCAGGGCCATGCCCTGATGGCATGTACCAAGTTTGGAATTTATAAGTCAAGGCACTGAAGAGATATGAGCTGACTTCCTGTGTGATTGAAGTATATTATATACTCCATATTTGATTGGCTCTCACCTGTCAATACTTTTGAAATGGAAAAATCGGTCTTCTAACTCTTGTGAGGCTTGGTCTGAATATCATATGTGTCAAGTTTCGTGAGAAATGGACAAAATTTGAGACCTGTAAAACTTTTGGAAAGTTTGCAACTTGGCCTGTTGGTGGCGCTACAGCAAGCATGATAAAGTCTTGGAAATTAGTGGGTGAGGCTGTACCTTTTGCCTTTATCAACTCTGCAAGTTTCAGCTTCATAGGTCCAAGTATTGCAGAGCTACTTGCATTAATGTTGTTAAAAATTGATGAGTTTTGACCTGTTGGTGGCGCTAGAGTTTTTGGGTCTGGGGTCTGTACATTGGTGAAAGTAATCAGTGCTATGAGTAGAATAAGTGTGCCAAATTTCACAACTTTTCACCAGACGGTTCTATGGGCTGCCATAGACTTCAATGGCAGAGGAAAGATGTTAAATAATAATAATAGGAAAAGCTAGAATCACTATGGGTTGCCACGCAGCTTCGCTGCTTGGCCCCCAATAATAGATGAGTTGTTTGAAATATTGAACCAACTTGTATGTAAATCCAAACAGTTCTGCAACACTGCCTATCTGCCTATGTAAACTAAGCCAGTTTAAATCATATGAATAATCTGACACAATAAGCAAGGTGCAAAGACAATAAGCAAGGTGGTTCAGTGAGTAGGTCTATTGTGTAGCCTAATATACTGTTAAAGTAAGTCTACTCTTTTTTTTAGCTAGGTGGTCCGTGAGGTTTTTTTTATTGGTTAAGTGGTCCTTGGTCTGAAAAAGTTTGAGAAACACTGGTGTAGATTGATGGAAAACAACATTCAAGTCTGAACCATAACAAAATGCGGAAAACTTGAAAGGGTTTGAAAACTAGGCTAGATACTGTATATACAAATATAATGCTCCTGCATCCTGGAATACACTTCAGAAACTGTTAAAACATATTCATTCCACTCTCTGATTTTAAATTCTGTACTTTGAACACTTTTAGATTACCTGTTGATATATTTCCATGTTCCCTTCTGTTAACATTCTTTTTGTGCGGTGTATTTGTATCGTGTTTTATGTTGTATGTTTATCCCCTTTAGGCGCTGCCTTTCTTCGACAGGGCTCACTTGGAAAAGAGACCTCTGTCTCAATGTGACTATACCCTGGTTAAATAAAGGATATATACTGCTCAAAAAAATGAAGGGAACACTTCAATCATACACTGGATCGGTACTCTGACACTGTTTGGCGAGTGTTTTATTTTGCAAGAACTGTCAGACATTCTGTGACTAGTTTGAGAATGGAGAAAAGGGTGGAAGGTGTGTTTTAACAATTGTGGAAAACTGTAAGTGTTCCCTTTATTTTTTTGAGCAGTATATAATAAAGTTAATCATTCCCATGAAATATTGCTCTTTTTCGGTGCCAGTGTAGCCTACATGTATGGTGAAGTGTAGCCTATGTCACTTCAGGAAAGAATAATCAATCATGTGATTGAAACGTGGACTATCGGATCTGTTCTCAATAGCAATCACACCAACACCTCCTTGACTTATGAATACGCATTTTACAGGTAATGCATATATGAAATCTTGGTATGATAGTCATGCGACTTTTGGTACTGAAAAATGATTTTGCCAAGTTATTAAATTACTTTTTGTTTATTTTTGCTTGTTGATCGACATTGCACTTTGCCTGGCCCTTGGACTTAAAGCAACAGTGTAAGAATTGTTATCACCAGTTGCTGTCCATTTTCAGCACACTGGGTACACCTTTGTGTAATTTTTCAATGTGCAGAGTTCTGCCTTACACATTGGGAAATTATGAAAAACAAAAGGGTTATCCAGTGCATCGAAAAGTGACGGAAAGGATCATGTTCCTGCACAGTATACTCCAAAGTTACATACTGAAATACCAGGCGTTCCAGGCAATGACAATGCCAATAATTCTGTCTCCCTATAAGCAGAGACTTTCTAATGAGGTGACACAGCACTCAAAAAAATCCTCCATAGAAATGCATGGGGCTGTTGTCATATCCCATCCACTGTCCACTGTCCCACCCCTTCCTCGCCAAAACGTCGACATGTGTATACATTGAGCCAATCATGTAGTGTGATGTGACTACATTGAGCCAATTATGTGGTGTGTTGCGCAGACATCGTGCCAATCATGTGTTGTGAGCTCGCTGCTGGAGCACGGTTGGTGTCGTGAAGCCTTGCGCACGCGCATTTCTGCCGAATAGGATGCCCGATGAGTACCCAAAAAGTGTTGCATTATGGCCACTAAGTGGAGGGACTTGCCTAAAAGAACTTTGTTATAAGTCATTGTCCACCATCAAAATGAGTTTCAAGTTCAAGTTTAAAGGCTTGTTATGTAAGTCTAAAAGTTAAAACAGTCGGGGTCAGTGCATAGAAAATCCAACTGAGCAAAATTCCAAGACAAGATCCACAAAAGCAGAAGGGGCCAGGCAAAGTTTGTAAACCAGAAGGACAACAGTAAAAGCATCAAGGACTCTTCTTTTGGTATTACAGTCATCGGTTTCTGGAAAGATACAAATTAAGCCATACCCTACCCATTGGGGCACCGGATGATTGCTGCAAACTGGAATCAGCAACATACAGACTCACAGTTAACAAAATACTGAAGCAAGCAATTCCCACTGTCAGGTCACTTCAGCAGTTTATCTACTTCATCAAAGAAATGTATATCATTAATTAAATATGAGTTTAGTTCATCCTGTTGACATCAATTACAAATATTAGTGGCCAATGTCAATGGGAACTAAATGCTATATTATTGTTTTTTTAATTAGTGTGTGTAGTTTGTCATTTAAACCTTGAGTAGTTAAGCTTAACATGTGCATTGATCTGATCAATACCTCAAAGGTCGAGCTGAGCACAAAATATGCAGTCTGTACACAACATAATGTTCTACAGGCCAGTGACCCTGCCAAACAGTTCTTTTACCTCAGTCTGCAGCAGCACAAGCTCTTACGGTAGCATATTTCAATAATACAGACATAAACGCAGGTAAGAAATGTGTGTTATTGGCTTGTTATCATCACAGGAGAGTTGTATGGGGGAGTCATGTTTAAGATCAACTAACCTCAGGTTATAAGCAATCATTTGTGAAGTAAAATAGTTTTCTGTTGCAAATGTGCCAGATAACAGTTAAGTAAAATATTATTTTTGCAAAATTTTGTAAAGACACGAGACACGTCAGAGGCACTTGTCATTGAACATATTTACCCATAGACAGTCTAACTATTATTTATTTATTTATTTTGTATTTAAAAGTTAGAATCTATAGAGCCACATATGGATTTAATAGTGTGGGGTTTTCACAATACCTCTCCACAAACTGTACTTTATGTTCATAATAGAGCCAATATTGGCATTATTGGTGGCGATCTACACAACCAATTTCTTTGGTCCTTGATTACAAAATAAATATCTTAATTTGAAGAGATTGGTTCCAAAATGCTATATCTTCATTTGTGAAAACATTAATAAGTCATGTTATTTAATTGTGTATTTCAGGTAATATCAATACAATTGCAGTTGTGTTGTTTTGACTGAATAAAGATAAATGTAGTAACAATGACATAATTACAGTTCCATTAAAATTACTTTGAGAACAAAATGTAAAAAACATATTTATATTTTTTATATATATTTATGAAAATTCATTAAAATGGAAGATATAGCATTTTGGAACCAAACTCTTCATTTGATCTAAGGTCATTTCTCAAAATGCGCATTGATTTGATTAATGAAATTACAGAAAAAGATAAATTAATTTCTAATGATCAGTGATACAATGTTCACAATGATACAATGTTCATGTTCAAATTTAATTACATAGATTAAGGAAACAGGCATCTCCACTACAGCTGACAAATTCAATGAAAATCAATACCATCAGTAGCATACTTGCTGTCCTTTATTTCTTCTGTCTTGTGGTAGTCAGTCAGTCTGTTGCTACTAAGCAGGTTGGTATTTATGTAAATAAGTGAGAGATTGGTAGGCTATTTATTCAAGGAACTCCCATGTGGGCATGTGATTCATAGCTCAGGCATATGTTCTCATGGGTATGTGTGAGCTTCCGAGCACTCACCTAATGTTTGGTGCACATATTAGCAGTTTTAAACTGATGTTATACCTTTCATGACAAATATTCTTCATGAGTCCACCTAATAGAGTCTGGAGATGGGCCAATCCTAGCCAAGGGGCCCTAAATAATATGAAAAGGATTTTGGCATTAAAAAAATATGCAGGTCCAGGCACTCAAGGTTTGTTTGTAAAATAGGCAAAAGCAGACACATGTGATGTGTGTTTTTTATGCTTCTTGCATTTTCTAAACCAATACTGAGTGCCTACCTGTCTGTCCCTTTTTAAATAGCAATGTTGTTGCTGTCAGTGTTGTAGATCACGGTGTCTTAGTTATAGCAGTTTGTAGCTTGTTCTTTGTTATCTTGTGAGTTGGTGTGGCTTGGTTGAGGCTGTGGATCAGAGGGTTATTCCCATCAACCTCGCTAAAGGCTAAGCCTGGCTAATTTCAATAAGTGTCGCCAATTTTAGTGAGAGTTACGTTCCATTAGTGTGGTTTACGTGAATCCTAGCTTGGTAACTATGGGAATTTATGCCACAGAACTAGCCTGGTCCATAGCAGGTTAACTTTTCAAGCTTAATCAAGCAGTGTTGCAAAAAAAAAAAACGTAGCATGATGGCATAGTGGGTGAACTGAGTACAGATGAGACACTTTTTGTTCACACAAAATCAAACAAAAAATTAGACACTGAAAATAAGTGATTTCCCACATGAAATTCCACGTCATTTACATGCTTATAACCGAAGGGTTGCCGGTTCGATCCCTGACCCAGTAGGAAAATGTGGGCGGGGGAAGTGGTTGAGCACTGCTCTCCCATGCCCACATCCACGGCTGAAGTGCCCTTGAGCAAGGCACCTAACCCTTCACTGCTCCCTGAGCGCCGCTGTAGCAGGCAGCTCACTGCTCCGGGTTAGTGTGCTTCACCTCACTGTGTGTTCTGTGTGTTTCACTAATTCACGGATTGGGATAAATGCAGAGACCAAATTTCCCTCACGGGATCAAACGAGTATATATACTTATACTTATAAACATAAGGTGCATTTTTGTCTCGACTGTGTCACAACTGTAGGCCTGCCCATATGGAGTACAGTTGAGAGTGTAGTACAGTTGAGAAACCCATTTTTAATGATGTATAGTTAACTAACCATTCATTGCAAAATGCAATAAATAAAAAATAACAATTGGGCAAAGTGTTTTAATTTAAATTCATTCATTTCATTTAAATTAGCGTTGGTTAAAATGAATAAAACAGGAACAAAATATTTGACACAGGCACAGATATGGTAAACAGTACAAATGGAATGTTCAAGTAATAACTCTAAACAATACATTGTCTAGGTTACTAATGATTAAAAAAGGTATAGGTTACTAATGATTAAAACTGCTTCATGTGTTGATGATTGTTCATGAATGTCAAATCAACTGTGTCCTAGATTAATATTACATGACAAATTGAAATTGCATTTCAGATAATTATATTTCACAAACACTTTGGCAGAACTAGAAGACTTATGGGAGACAATAGCCTATATTTATAGTTAAATAGTTATAATTATAGTTGATACCAATTTTATTCATGACCACCTACACCTAGACAATAATTTGGAGTGAACGCTTTTAACCTAAGAACGTAGGCTATAGCCTATAATTTTGAATAGCCTATGCCAACGTTTTTTTGAGGTTATGCCATTTATTTATTCACTCGTTTTGTTCAAAAGTCAAGTCAAGTCAAGTCAAATGTATTTTTAAAGCCCATTTAACATGCACATAGTGCAACCCAAAGCGCTCCACAAACAAGACACATAACAACAATACAAAAGATGCCGGATGGAGTGGCGTAGTCGCCAGCGTACCCGTGACACCAAGACATACAAGACAGACAACAAAACAAATAAACAAATAAAAAGTAAAAAAAGAAAATATATTTAAAAAGGGGGAAAAGTAAAGACAATCAAACTCACAATCGATTTCAAACCATGATCATTGTTGTTTAAATGTATGCTTTCATTTTATAACTTTCAATGAAAATTGATGATAGTAGATGGCGCTGGCGTAGATGGCATAAATCAAACAGAAATAATCTATCCTCCCCTTAATGTATCCTCTTTTCGTCAATCTATTGTTTTGGTCTACTTTTTTAACTCGAGCACGAGCAGGCTGTTCTAAGTCTCGCTGTTGTGTTGTTTTCAACGCAAGTTGTGTTATTTTCAACACATATTGTGTAACAAATAAAAAAAGGAAACAACACAAACTGTGTTGTCCCTATCTGGACACAGAGATGTGTTAAAAACGACCAGAGCGACCAGAGCATCAAACAGAACTTGAAACTTTATGGTAATGAGCTATGACGCTATTCAGCAACCAATTCAAAATGAGGTGTAGGCTACACAGTTGAGAGAGCAAAACCTAAGTAAACTTCAGTTCCTACCATAGACTGTGGTTCCTACGAAACATTTGTTCCATTTACTGTTTTTATTAACGAGGATTAAAGGTCAAGTTAGAGATTGTAGAAACATAATACTTGTTCAAGGCCTATATCAGTGATATAGAGAATAGATCAAATGAACATGGTGTCCGAAATGCTTTTTTTAATAAGCTGAATAACGTTACATGATTGAGGGAAGTCTAATTTCACATTTTTATTGCTTCTTGGTAAAGTATTGTTTAATATCAAATTAAGTTAATTTATGTATACAGTATGTTATCCCAACCGTTCTTTTAAAATGTAGGCTAACATATAACTGAACATTCCAGCGGGCGTCTGGAATACCTTCTATCTGCTCCTAGATTCAAGCGGCCAAAACGGGGCTTCCAGAGTGTTCTTTTCAGCTGAAGTCAGTGCCAGTGTGTACACAGTTGAACGAGTTGATAAGGAGTAGAGAGTAGACCCTGTATCCCCCGTGCCGCCGGTGCGCCTGCAATTTAGTATATTATATGCTTGTTTTACAACATTGCTCTCATTTTACTTAATTGTGGTCTCATTTTATTAGATTGTACGCAGAATTTACTAAATTGTGTGCTCATTTTACTAAATTGTGCACTCATTTTACAAAAAATTTAATTAGAGCACAAGATAGTAAAATGGGGCACACTATTAAGTAAAACGTGTGCACGATTTAGTAAATTGAGCTCACAATTTAGTCAAATGAGTGCATGTTTTCTGGATATACACCAAAAAATATCTTGCAATGACCCCAGGGTTCCATACATTATGCAAAAGCATGATGCATTTACATTTTCTCACCAAAATACAGTTCTAAATGTAAAAGCCTTTCTTGTATGAGAAATCAGGTGTCATTTTTTTTTTTTTTTTTTGGGGGTATTTGGCCTGAAGCATACCCATACTTCACAGGTCCAATTGTTTATCTTGGGATCTCATTAGGATGAAGCCACTGGTGTCTTTGTGGTCGCTGTGCTTCCTGTCCATACTTTGCACAGTCCAGGCCAGGCGAGATATCTGCAGTGCCAAGCCCAAAGACCTCCCCCTGGAGCCATTATGTGTCTATCGTAGACCAGATCCTGAACCAGAGAGTGAGAACCCTACTGAAGCAGCTGAAAAAATTCCAGAGTCCACCAACCCCCGAGTATGGGAGCTGTCGAAGGCAAATAGCAGATTTGCCCTCTCTCTCTTCCAGGAGCTTGCTAAGAGCAAGCCTGAAGATAGCAACATCTTCATGTCCCCAATTAGCATTTCCACAGCATTCGCCATGACCAAGCTGGGAGCCTGCAACACCACCCTGGAGCAAATCATGAAAGTAAGATAGCTAGCTAGCTACATGACAGATGATAAAGAATATTCACTGTAGAGAAGCAGCTTCAATTTGTGTTCTTATATGTATGTTATAATGGTAAACATGAACAGACTCAGGCTTATTTCTTTTCTTGCTGGAAATTCAAATCAGTCAGTCACGCATTTGTGTGGTTGAGAGACTTATTATGTAGGCTGTTTCTTTTTAGTGGTCTAATTATTATTGTTCTTATATTTACTACTGCATCTGTAGGTATTTGAGTTTGATACAATAAAAGAGAAGACATCTGACCAGGTGCACTTCTTCTTTGCGAAGCTGAATTGCCGTCTTTATCGGAAAAAAGACAAGACGACAGAGCTGGTCTCAGCCAACCGTTTGTTTGGGGAAAAGTCTATGAGGTTCAATGAGACTTACCAGAACATCAGTGAGTTGGTTTATGGGGCAAAGCTGTTACCACTGAACTTCAAGGTGACTTTCTATCAGAGATCATTGTAGTATCAGTGTAGATCATTCACCCCAATTTGTTTATCATGCCTAAAGATTTATTTGTCCTACACAGGAGAAGCCAGAGCTTTCAAGAATGACAATTAATGAATGGATTTCAAATAAGACAGAGAGCAGGATCCAGGACACTCTGCCAAAAGGCTCTATAGACAGTACCACTGTCCTTGTTTTAGTGAACACCATTTTTTTTTCAAGGTAGAGAGAGAATTTGAGAAAATAGTAACACCTTGGGCCTTATTTCAAATGGTGGGCGAAGTGCAAAGTCAAATGTCCAACTTAAGCTAATTTATAATTAAACAAATTAAATTTGCTAATACAACACCATGGTTAAGGTGGTGGGGTGAGTGTGTGTGTGTGTGTGTGTGTGTGGGGGGTGCACAGAGACCTGGGTATATTCTGCATAGCTACGTACCAGCTGGTTACCGTAGCACTGCCAATACAGGCAACAAAAGCCCAGAAATATACTTTAAAAAAGACGTCAATGCTCCATTGCTCCCACATTCAACATGATGCACGAGAACTTAGCTTGTTGCACTTTGCCTGGCTTTTAAATTAGGGCCCTTGCTGTTACACATTTTAATTCATATTTGTTTGATCAATAGAGTGCTAATGAAATTGAGTTGGTACAAGGAACTCTAAATAAATTCACTGTAGAGGTACTTTATGCACTACAGGGCCAGTGGAAAAATAAATTCGACAAGGACAATGTTATGAATGATGACTTCTATCTTAGTCATGGAAAAACCTGCCCAGTGCCCATGATGTATCAGGAAACAAAGTTCAGGTATGGAAGGTTTCCTGAGGATAATGTGAAGGTCCTTGAAATGCCATACCGTGGAGAAGACATAACAATGGTGCTGATCCTTCCAACAAAAGACATCAGCCTGTCTGAGGTATTAATCATATATGGTGTCTTGCCACCAATATATGTGTAGGCTACTGTGAAACAAATAATGCACAAAGTCTTACCAAGACTTAATAATGCACACATCTTACCAAAGAATTTTTTTTTTCATTGGTTTGCCCAATGCAAAGACCAATACACAAAATGTAGTGTAAAATAGCTGCTTATCAATCAAGCATTGTTGATCTGTAAGGGTTTAACATTTGTATTGTTTTGAAGAACTGGACAATGTAACAACAATATCCTTATATTTATCTACATTTAATTACATATGACACATACTGTAGTTCTGGTCATACTGAACTACAGTATGTGTCATAATGTTAGGGTGTGCAACTCTTTCAAATTAAAGAGTTAATTTGCAAAAAACAGATTAATTTTTACAAATATAAAAAAAACATGCCTTTTTATTGTGTATTCCAGGTCAGTCAAACTATTTATTGGTAAAAACAAGTAAAACAATGAAGTAAAAATACATCTAATCACCTTCAGTTTGATTGATATTACTTGAAAAACATTCAAATTGCTGTTTTTTACCATTTAACTCTTTCATTGTGGATTTGACTTCAGGTGGAGAAAAGCCTGGACCTGAGGAAGGTGGTTGGCTGGCTGGAGAACATGAAGGAGATATCAGTGGCTGTGCAAATTCCACGCTTCCAAATTGAAGATGGTTTCAGTCTAAAGGAGAAACTGCAGAGTATGGGCTTGCAGCACCTCTTCAGCCCACACCACTCTAGCCTTCCCGGTACACACAATCTGCTTTCCTATGAAAATAATCAGAAATAATCACTTCTTAAATCATCAATTTAGTTTAAACCTTGACAATGAATAGTTTTGGTTGTTGGTAACTTTAATGTCTTAGTGAGTTAGGAGTCCTCTCGACTACTTCTAACCTGTCCCAGACTTAGGTGCTACTTTTAGCGCTAAAATGGATTTGTGAATTACTCCTTACTTAGGAGTCCTAAAGTTACAACTGACACGGCCATTATTTTTCAATCTGCCAGTTAGAAGCTTCTTTTAGCCTTAAGATTCTTTGTGAATACGGGCCCAGGCCTACCACATTTGAGTTTTTAAAGTTTTTAACTTTAAAGTAAATAAAGTTTTTAATACTTTATAAAGACATTCTACCAGGCAAAAAAATTAGATTCATTATGCTACATTGACTAAAATGGCTCCTTTGTACAATCAAAATCTTATGGAGGAGGAAAGAGTAGCTGGGTTTCCATCCATCTTATTAGCTTATTTCCAGCATATTCCTGTACATATGGAAGTGTAAATTCATAAAAAGCAAATCTGTATGCGTTTCCATCAGCTGTTTTTGTGAATTAAAAATCGGAGTGTCTATTTACACCCCTGGTACGAATAGCCTTGGCCACACAGCTGAGCTATTCACACCCTGTGACATAACAACAAAAACATGTTGCTCGCGTGCACAAAAAACATGGCGGACATTCGTTTTTTCGGAATTCGGAAAGGTTTCGGCACTAATATCTGTTCAAATTAAGTTTTAGATGGAAAAGTTGTGTTTTATTTTCACAATCTTTGTTAAGTGAACACATACAAATGTCAGTTTGTTAGTTAACAGAAATGTTGTGATTATGACGCTCAGGCCTATGAAATATAAGTTTACCTGCAAACACTCATTTTGATGTGGAAATTGACAGTATGGTGGTTAATGACATAGTTTAGTATGTGGGAGACTGGGGTTTGATTCCCGCAGAAAGCATTTTGGCGGAGTGAGTGCACATGTGTACCAACGTCTCTGCAGAGAAGGCGCGCAATTTGAACAAGAAATCAGTTCTGAAACAGAAGTTTTGATTGCAACAATTAGCTAATTCATGCACCAGGGTGTAAATAGCACACATGACTATATACACCAGGGTAGGAATAGCATTCACTTCTAATTAAACAGTGATGCAAACAGCATACCTTATTCAGAGTGTCTATTACACAGCTGAGCTATTCACACCCTGTGACATACAACAAAAACTTTTTTTTTTATTACATTGTGATCAACATGCCAGAGTAAATGTACAGGGGTGCAAATAGCATACACTGATATTTGTACCAGACGGGGTATTAATAGAACACATTGCTGTGTGCACCGGGGTACGAATAGCATACATTGATACATAACATACTAAGGCAAACCACTTAGTCCACATCAACGGGCCCTAAGCATTTATGCAAACCTAATGCAAACCACTTAGTCCACATCAACAGGCCCTAAGCATTTGTTAGCTTAAGCATTTGTTAGCAAAGCCTATACTGCTAAGTATTTCTGATATGTTGCTGATTGGATCATAAACAGCCACAGCAACGAAGAGGAATGACTGATAATGACTAACTCTTCTCTATTATTGTGTTACATGCTCCGAATGTAAAGCACTTTGAGCTGCATTCTGTGTATGAAAGCTTATTATTATTATTATTATTATTATTATTATTATTATTATTATCATTATTGTTGAACAATTTAAAGGTAGAGTACGATAAGAACAAGTTAGTGCATCAGTGAGTGCTATTTACATACAGTCAAGAGTCAGTTCTAGTCAGGTGATACGTGCTAAAATTACAGTACCAAGGCTACTCAAAGTAGTGCTAAAGGTAGTTAAAGTAGCTTATCATACTGTAAGCTGCAAAGACACACTGGACATGTTTGAAGTTCAGTGAATGAGGTGATGACATGTCATTCCATTATGACGTACCTAGCAGATATGGTAACCCTGCAGATATAATACCTACACATGTAATACCCACACATGCAAATTTACAGAGGGCAATTTCTGTGGATTGGTCCCTATTTATGCTGTGCTATCATACATACAGTATACATTTGCCCCTTAGAGGTTTGATAACAGGCCCAGCCTAGGTTCTATCCTGTGGTGAAGACACATAAATGATAATTATTTTTGAAAAAGAATTCAAAATATATTTACAAATTGCGGTGTCATTTATTTGTGATCACAATGACCTCTCATGATAGCTTACTGAATGGTTGAAAGAAGAAGCTCAATAGTAGGTGGAGGGTTTTTCTAGACAGCTCTTGGTACTTTTAGTATGTAACATGTTGATTATATAATGTTGGATCATTTGGTTAAGAAATGAACCCCTGCCAGAAAAAACCTTTTGTAGCCAGGTTCTACGTCCATTTGAGGGAATTCTACATAATTCAAAAGAAATGTTGGCCAAAAATTGTTTACATTTTAACGTTTGTAAAAAGCCAGTAATTTCTCCCTGAACACCTCTGTAAAATGTCCTCTATCCACTATTTTCTATTACCTGTCTCCTTCATGATTCACTAGGCCTATGCAGTTGAATTTACAGTTTGATGAATAACTATTTAATTGATACGATTTGGTGCAGAACCAAAGAAATTCACAACGGCCATGTGTTACAGTTTAAGTTTTTTGGTGTTTTTCTGGACAGTCTAGGTTACCCACATCTGGCATTGTATTTGTTATAATACTTGTAGATTTATTATAGTCTTATAACAAGGAAACACATATTGCATCTTAAGATTTCATACTTTTTTATCTCACCATAGAGAGCAAAATACCTTTTCATATGTATGTAGTGGGATTGTCTGGCAATCTAGCAATATCATGGTGATATACTGCATGGCTTGGGGATTTGTAACAATATATGCACTAAAACAATGTTGGATTCTCTGGTTGTTGAGTTGTGTTTTAGTTCTAATGTCTGTATTGAAGATGGTCAATAAAGCTTGACTGCGGGATCAGGATCGGTGATTAGATGATGATTTATTGTAGATGGTACAATAATGAATAACAGAACACAGGTCAAAAACTGCTTGTTGTGGTTGTTATTAGAAGCGGCTACTGAGCTTCCCGACAGAAGGTGTTCCTTGAGTCGCTTCCTCGATCCGTAGACAAAGCCTGTTATACTAAAACATACAAACGTCAATCATGCCAACGTGACAGGTGCCAACCAGTGTACAAAAACCGGCTCTGGCCAGATGGAGATACTAGCCTGAACAGGCCGACATGCTGTCTCCCTCGGCCCATGTTATCACTGATGTTCCTCGGATGTTCCTAAACACCGGCATATGTGACCTTTTTGCTGGTACACAGGCCTAAGGCACAGTTATGGTATGGACCTCTCCCCGTTGTATACTACACACAGAAGTACTGTAACATATGAACTCATCAGAATACAGTGAGAACACCCCAGAATCCTACAGTATTCATTATAAATAGTTTAGTTCACTGAGCTATTGGCTATGTAGACAAAGGCCAACTTTTTTTAAAAGTATATTTTTGGGCTTTTTGCCTTTCTTACGACAGGACAGTGAAGAGACTGACAGGAAGCGCAAACATGGATGAGTTAGGTCAATGCTCCTGTATGCTACACAATAAATTATCCTGGGGTGTAATACATTATAATGCCACCCCAATGTTGGACACAATGCAGAAATCTGCTGATTTCAAAACTGGATTAATTGAAAGTGCTTAATTGTACAGATGGACACAATATAGCCTACCATTGGATTCTGAAGTTCTATAACATTCTGCTGTATTTATGTGGTATGGTATGTGTTGGATATTTGTCATGTGGTAAGTGAAGAGTTTGTGAGCTATTCAACTGAGAAAAATAGGCGTTGAGATGGATGCAGAGCCATGCCCATTCAGTCATGCCATGCCATCAGCTTCCATCTTTGACAATTGTTATGACGTATATGACGAGTTTCTTATATTTCAGGTAATATTTCTGTACATCTGTTACTTTTCAGGACTACTTGAAGATGAATCAGATGACATTTACATTTCGGATGCCTTCCATAAATCATTTCTAGAGGTACAGCTGATTTTTTTTATGTCATACTGTCAAAATGCATAAGCCTGTCTGAATGATGCTACTATAAAATGTTCTCTAAAACTTCCAAGCACAAATGACTAAACCATGCCTATATAATTGTGTTTGCATGTGAAAACTGCAGTCCATAACGGCATCTTAATTAAAATTACAAAATGCTTTACAAGAACTCCTGTTATTCAGAACTGTTAAACCCATGGACACCATGAGGGAAAGCTGAAACTGCATTCCCAAGATCACTACATTGCTGTGATGTACTAGTCAGTTCTGATGTTTCCCCTTTAGGTAAACGAAGAGGGTAGTGAGGCAGCAGCTGCCACGGCAGTGGTGGCCATTGGTCGCTCTATAAACTTCAACCGTGAAGTATTTATTGCCAACCGACCATTTCTGCTGCTCATCCGTGAGTCCACCATCAATACCATTATCTTCATGGGCCGTGTGGCAAATCCATGCGGTGGTAACCAATGAGATGTCCTTGAGCAAAAGGACAGTGCAAAGGCAGGAAGAGGAGGAAGCAAACTCACAATATGTTTTCTGAATTCTGAATTCTCAAAGGAATACAATTAAATAATGGTGGGTGCTGTTTAAATATGTGTCTGAAATAAAGAGTGCATTTGTTAAAAGGATCTTTGTTGAATCTAGCTTTGTTTAGAGCTAGGTCACGTGCAACAGACTTCCCTGCTGGCATTTCAACATTGATTCAACGGTGAACAAACGTTATATACCAAGGGTGAATCAACGTTGAATTATGTGTTGGATTTGCAAATCGAATCAACGTTGATATCGCAACATTGTTTCAACATCTGCCGTTTCTACATAGTTGAACACATGTTGAAAGCCTCAACAGTGAATCACTGTTGAATATGATATATTGCAACATTGAAACAACGCAGTAAAATCCAACATGGTTAAAGCCTCAACTACAAATTACCGTTGAATAAACGTTGATATTGCAACATTGCTTCAACATTTTACCTTTATTAGCCTATGCCACTTGCAGTAGGCCTATCACACACAAAAATGATAAACACCTCCATCAAGAACCAGTCAACTTATATATTTTTTTACATTATTTTATTTTGTTTTATGTTTTACAACATAAATGATCTATCCAAACTCAGGTGTATGTGGTGCGAGAGGCTGTGCATATGTATACCGATGGCATCATTCAGCAACAGCAGAGAGTGTCTTCCGACGGCCACCACCACCCACCCTCTCCGGTGCATACTTCAAATATCTTCCCATGGTGTCCATTATTCGGGTCAGGGTGGTTCGCTGAAGACAGCATCTAAAGAGGAAACAACAAACCATTATTGTCAAAAACTATTGAAAAAGCCTGTGGACATTCTCTGGGATTTGAATCAGGGATATTCCGATCACTGAACTTCCAAATAACGTCCATCGGTCACACTGTGTGAAGTAAGCGGCGCCAGAGAATGTCTAATAAGGGCTCTGGCGGCGCCCTAATTAGCAAGTTCATAGCTAGCTAATGTTACGCGGTTTCTAAACTAAAACATTTTTTGTCACATACAGCAAACATCACCTCATCATCTGCTAGTTGCCTGACCCCTGAATACCAGCCCAGGCTCCAAAAACGGCCTGGTCTACTCTGGACCATGAAACATAACAAACTGTTCCAGCCAGGGGAGGGAGGGGCGAGCTAGCTCTCGGTTTTGTTTAAACATCAACAGAAGTGACGTTACCCAACATCTCTTGGAGCACCTGCAAACTACTACTAGCACCTGTAATGCAAGCTTGTGTGATAAAAGCAAACCTACACTAGCAGCATCGAAGTCAGGTGCAATAGTTAGAAGTAAAGCAGATATGTATACACCACCATTATAAAGTTTGGGGTACACTTAGAAATGTCCGGTGCATTTCTTTTGATAAAGAGGACCTTTTTTAAAGGCCGTGTTCAGGTTTCACAATTTGCTTGTTGGTAATAAACATTTAAACTGTACAAATCCATTGTATTTGATGTTGTTGGGTATCACAAAACGGAATATAATACGAAAAAGCAGGTACTATTTTACAGCGGTTTGAAGTGATTCTCCTTTCCCCCACAATGCATTGCATTACTGCTGGATAGCACCTAAAAAAATAAAACAGCAATTGTCATACATTTTGTTATTGTTGATAAAGGTCAAAATCATAGCGTCAAAAAAATTAGGTAAGTCAATCAGGTGTACAAACAAAAATGATAATTACCTTCAGAAGGCACCCTTGCCACCATCACCATCTATGTTAAGTCTTGATATCAGTTTACTTGTGAGGGCTCTGCCAGTAAAAGATGAGTAAAATATAAGATTAAACAAAATGATGCATCCTGTACAATAAATTGAATTGCAGTACAAATAATGCAGAAATAGATGATTATGATCAGTTTGGCAGATATTCACAACACTACTAACATTACCACCAACACAATGTAGAGCATGCATATGCAATGTAGAGCATGCATAATAACATAACCCATAGCCCTCACCATGGAACAAAAAAAATACATTCAAAACACAAACACTTACACCACGTTGAAGGCAGCAGCCATGGCTATCAGACATCATCAAGTAGCAGGTAGTGCCATCCAGACGGACTGGCATTGCCCTGGATAGTTGATGGAGCCCACTACACAGTCATAACAACAAACAGACACATGAAAAGAGGGGATAAACTAAACACAGTTACAGACACAAATACATGCTTACACATTATAATGCTATATGCGATTCTACGTGTGTGTGTTTGTGTGTGTGTCTACCTGGTGAGTGAACTCTCTTGTGGGCTTGGAACTTATTCAGTATGGAAGTGGCACACATTTGGAATATTCCAGAATGCACTCAGCGTTCTCAGGGCAGCAGTCCTCACAACACACCGACTGCAAACAGAGGGAACACATGGAGACTAAGATGAATAAATTCCAAAACACACAGAACATGAAAAGACCATCACTGAAGCACTACTTCACTCACATGCATCCTAAATAAACACATGCCTCAGTCAGGGCTCTACAGTGCGCCCATTTCACTCGCACATGCGAGTAAAAATGATGGCGTGCGAGTGCAAAAAAAATATTTAGGCGCACTGGTGCGAATGACTTCTAACCATGTCAGTGTTTGTCTACAAAATACACCGCAACATCGAGAAACATTACTGGTGCAAACCATAGAATCACGTCGCAAAATGCAGCATAAAAACTACACCTCCCATCAACGTTAGCAGTTTCGCGTCGTGACTCGCTAGTAGTCTCTTCTATCAAATCCAAGAGCGCGCAGACAAAGCGAAAAGTTAGACTAGCCAGCCAAGATGCAAAGATTGAAGAAATTAGTGCTTCTATCCACCGAATTCATCGGATATAGGAGGAACAGGATGAGATTCTGAGAATGCAGTGAGAGAAGGAAAGGTAACCTAACATGCCTTTTAGCCCAGTTGACGTATTGGCTGCAATTACCTGTCAACACTCTCGTTTTTCCCGGGTTCTCCCGTATCAAGGTCATCTCCCAGCACCCTCCCGTTTTGTTATTTCTCCCGGAAAACTCCTGTAATTTGCATGGCCATCAAGCTTCATTTTAAAATCATTGATCTATTCATTTTTTTCTATTAATCTGACATCTCCCAGGTTGCCAGATTGTGTATGAAATACACCCTACACATACACGATCACTTTCAATTTCAATCGTTTTGTCATAGGCTAAAACCTGGCAACCCAAAACCCAAATAAGGAAGCGGGTGCCGACTGCGCAGCCTGAGTCTTGTCGTAAGCAAGCGGGCTAATTGAATGGCCTACTCCAGAACTAGCTGTTGTGATATTGTCAGAGGCAGGCAGAGTACACAGCTTCATTACTTGAGTAAAAGTACAGATACCCGTTGCTAAATTTTACTCAAGTACAAGTAAAAGTACAGCAGTCAGATGTCTACTTAAGTAAAAGTACTGTAACAAACTGCACAGTTTGTCTTAGAATGGGTTTATTGGTTACGCACCAAAACACATGAACGTCACTACACAGGCAAAACAAAGGAGGTCAATGAAACAAGCACGATACACAAACAGGGTAGTCACATACAATACACGGGGTAAACACATGAGGTACAACATAAAGAAAGACTATACCAGCTAACACATACATGACAAGGTAAACGCAATTACTCATACTAAAACCAACATTAACATTACACACACACATACACTGCACAGCATTATGGGAGCACAGTCATCAACAGCTAGGCTCAGATCATTACAGTACTGAAGTACTTGTTTTTAAAAGTACTTGAGTATCAAGAGAACAAGAGTACATTTTCTAAATATTGCATTAGTACTGGCACAGTTCTCACATGTATGTACAGAAACGTCCTACATGGAGTTATGAAAATTGTTAATGTTAATACCTTGGAGAATGTAAAAGGAATTGAATTCATTTCCATCTTTTTACCATGTTGCCAGGAATGGGCAGTATTTCTAATACATGTATTTAAAATACTTATTTCAAATACAAAATACTATTTTGTAATTGAAACACTTGAAGCGAAAACTACGGGGCCACGGGTTGGCACATTCCCAGGATGGACCTGCTGCGTCTTAATCCATTGTTTCGTCCATGGTTTCGTCTCTTATCTAAATCTGACCATGGAGTTGACTTTGGCGGAAAGCTGAAGGTGATTGCTGATAGGCTGTCCCAATCAGTGGCCTCTGCACAATCCAATCACGCTTGAGAGGGAAACAACAAATTGAGGGTTTCTGAGATTTTTTTTTTTCCTTTTTTTTTGAAGAAGTAACAGTTCCAGTATAAACACTGACCCCCAAAAAAAAAAAAAAAACCCGTTTTTGGAAAGCTAAACGTTGACAGGTATGATCAATGCAGATATTTCAAATACAAAATAAAAGTATAATATACATCCTTGATAGCCTATGTTGGGTTTTGTGGAAGCGAAAATGGACTGTTTTAGTAGTAGTATTAGGCAGTATGCAGTCAGATAGGTCACCATGGGCATATTTGGATTAGCTACAGATGGATTCACAAATAAATAAATTAGCATTTGGCAGGATACTTGATATACAAGCTAAATGCAAATATGGCAATGTATTATATTATTTTACATTAACAAAATGTAGGAAAATAGAACAGACTGAAAATAAAGTAGGCACTGATCTTTAAATTCCTGTTTCCTGTAGCCTAAATGTTGTCAGTCATTCTTAATATTCGCAATTGGTGCACTGGCATGCTTAACTGTTAGCTGGAGTGTAATGTTAGATTATGTGTAAGTTAAGTACAGAACTGACTGTGCGCCCAAATTTTTGTCTGTGCTCCTACATTTTTTAACTTGGGCGCACAAAGTGCTCCTGGAAAAAAATGTTAGTGTAGAGCCCTGCTCAGAGCAAGTCAGGTACATCAAACAAGGGCCAAATAAGGGCTAAGAAATGAAAAACATGTAGCCTAACACTACCCTTCACAAACTAAAGATCCCTTTACTTGTTGGCATACCCACTCATCATACTTGCCCCATTCACATCCAATATATGACAGGTCTGAATGAACATGGCTATACTAAACTGCAGTTCCTTAAGTCAGTGGGTATGGTATAGATATAACTTATATATGACTTTATTCATTTGTTTTACAGGTCATCTTTCCAGTTAACACGTTATAGCAACACTACATGTATATTATGTATGTATAATAAGTAAGGGATAATGTATAGAACGCCGGTCTTTATTGGGAAAATAAGTCCCGACAGGGCGAACCTTTTTCCGCCCTGAAGGGACTTATTTTTCCAATAATGACCGGCGTTCTATACATTATCCCGCTTATTACACGGCTACTTGCCAAAACGAAACAATAAACTCTCCACGATGTGACTCTTTAGCCTACATAGGCTATAGCCTATTTGTTACCGTTTCATCGTGGCTTTTGGTGAGAAACAAATAGTTCGACAACAGCACGTACGCTGAACTTGAATCAAACATTCTTTAGAACACAGCTGATCAACCGTCTGCTTTCACTTTTGAATTAAGTTCCAGACCTTGCACAGTAATATGAAAGACATGAAATAGAAGCACAAAGCCCATTTTCCTTGACAGCGGCCTGTTATACTTAGCAACGGTCTGTTCAGAATTAGCAGACCGCCGAACGTTGGGAAGGCCCATTCAAGTGAATGGAGCATTCTGCAGCATTATGAAGAGCCGTTAGCCTAGAAATCTAGACACGCCAAATTACATTTGCTGCCAGGGCTAGTCTAGCAACTCTCCGTTGGCTTGTGAGCTCCAGAAATCGAAACTTAATCAGGCCTTTGAAATCGTGTATAGAGTCGTTTGGTGGGCTTAACATAATGATTGAGTTGCAACGGTTTGGCTTGAATTTCCTGCTACTTGAAAACAAATATCCTATTGCGTGCAGAGGGAATTTGAAAGACAACTGATTATCCCGCCCCTCGGACTGAGCACTGCGAACGGTGAGTGCCCAGTGGGTCTGGCTCGCCAGGCTAAAGAGCCGTATAATAATGTAAAAATAATGTTACCTACCTATAGTACAGCGGGTAACCATGAAAATTGACTTCACTTTTTGAAAGAAACATGAAACTTCTACCATAGTTAGGTTATACCATGAGGTTTATTTTCAGATTGGGAGGGAAGTCAAATTTGACCTCTGAGGCCCGGGAGAGGTCAAATCCAAGATGGCCGCCAATAATATTCAAAAGTGCCTCACGTTGGAACCAAACACAGTAGAAAAACACTTAAGGTGTCATTTCCCACTAACCTTTGGGTGCCCATTCTGTATCTGATAACTTTGAAACCACCAGAGTTCAAGAAAATGCATTTATTTAAAGGTCAAGGTAAACAAAACATCAAAATACTCATTTTTTATGTACCCTATGTACCCCAATTCATTTCTTTGTTGTCCCTGTATTATTCAGTTATTAGTTGTTATTTCATGAGATGTGTGGCTAAATTCATTTATTCACAGCACAGCATTATCCACAGGTGACCCCACTAGACCATTTTCACAGACCACCTGCAATACCACCGCTGGTTGAAAAAACCCTGCTTTAGAAAGTTGTTGCTACAGGCCACAGTACGCACAATGTAGAGAGCACTTCAATCGACATATTCTAACAGGTAAACATATTGACTATGAACAAACAATATTATTACATAATTACATAATATTATTCATTCATTAAGCATGGTGGTTAGCTTTTGAGTTAAAATCATGGACATTGATCAAAATAATTATCCTAGCTAAACTAGAAGATAGTCTGGAACATTTATGTGAGCTGAAGCTAGTTTAATGATTGAACAGAGTATATTGTAGATATGTCAGCTTGGTAATGTGAAATTTGTTATGGCTGAAATAGGTAATGTTAACAGAGTAGCCTAGTTAAAGGGACACCAGGCAACGTTTTCGTGTTAATTACTCATCTTCGTAAGTCGGTATATGGTTAAATGACTCGTTACAGGGCGAGTGAAGACTCTTTCGCCCGCCCCTATTGCCTGTAGGAAGAATATCCCGCTTGCAAGTTCAGTGTATCCTACCCGCCGACTGAAGCAGGCAGGCTAACGAAACGCTACAGATTGTTGAAAACGTGTGTATGGCAGAGCCGGCGAAGAAGCAACGAAAACCCTTGACCGAAGACGCAAAGAAAAGGAAAAGAGCTTCAGACCGAGCGAGGGGGAGTTTCGTAGAGAAAAAGCAGCAGGCTTGCCTGGTGTCCATTTAAATAGCCGGTCAACCGGGCTTGAACACATTTGTAGCTAGCATGTTAATATAAGGCTGTGTCTTTAATTACTACTTAATTAATTACTTCTTACTGTTAAGACTATCAATTGGGAGATTGTTAGGGCAGGTTTTGTGGTGGACTGATGCTCAATGTTTGTACCATCAAGTACCATGTTGATGAAGGCCAAGAGAGATGGTGGCACAGCCCTCTGCTTGCAGTTTTCTTTGAATGATCCGTCAAAAGAGAAAGATGAATTAAGGATCTCTGCGCACTACTTGTGCTGCTCGCATTAAGTGCATGGCATCACTGTCAGTTTGACAGACTATCATGAGAGCTGGTCCAATGTCCTTCTCAAAACTCAGGAGTGTGTCTCTTCCGCGTAAATGTGCCCTCAGATGTGGAAGCTCAGAAAGCAGTCGTTCTTTCAGTCTGGTGGCGTGAATCCGTTCCAACCTGTTAGAATATGCCGATTGAAGTGCTCTCTACATTGTGCGTACTGTGGCCTGTAGCAACAACTCTCTAAAGCAGGGTTTTTTTAACCAGCGGTGGTATGGCAGGTGGTCTGTGAAAATGGTCTAGTGGGGTCACCTGTGGATAATGCTGTGCTGTGAATAAATGAATTTAGCCACACATCTCATGAAATAACAACTAATAACTGAATAATACAGGGACAACAAAGAAATGAATTAGGTTACATAAAAAATGAATATTTTGATGTTTTGTTTACCTTGACCTTTAAATAAATGCATTTTCTTGAACTCTGGTGGTTTCAAAGTTATCAGATACAGAATGGGCACCCAAAGGTTAGTGGGAAATGACACCTTAAGTGTTTTTCTACTGTGTTTGGTTCCAACGTGAGGCACTTTTGAATATTATTGGCGGCCATCTTGGATTTGACCTCTCCCGGGCCTCAGAGGTCAAATTTGACTTCCCTCCAAATCTGAAAATAAACCTTATGGTATAACCTAACTATGGTAGAAGTTTCATGTTTCTTTCAAAAAGTGCACAATTCCCCTTGATTTGAGGGCTTAACCGCTGTACTACTATGTCCAATGGAAGTTCGCAAGGTAACCGTTATTACTTCTACTTAACATTAACAACCTTCATACAATAATAAGTCAGCTATATATATATATATATATATATATGAAGAGTTCAGATGCAAAACCCTCTAAATCCGTCTGACCACTTTTCTTTTAAATGAGCATTTAAATTCAGGCTACTATAGGTTTTTGCCTATAAATCGATATTTCAGACCAGGAAGAGAGTGGTATTTAGTGGGTTTAGAAGTTAAATTATTTGATTAGCGTATACTAATTTTTGACATAGTGCTAGGTGGCATTTAGAGGCTTTTGCATCTGAACCCTTCATATATAGCATATATTCATATCATAGCCATAACTTACTTGCGCCTGATATTTCATTCAAACTAAACTCTACATTCATAGCGACATCACAGACAGATAGATATGATATATGATATAAACTAACATTCCTGACTATTCCTACTATTCCACACAATAATGAAGTTAGTTAGTAGCTGGGAAAGTTAGCTCGCTAGCTAATTGCTAGCTAATTCTAACATGACTAACAGCTTTGGTTAACATTCCATTATGAAAACAATATATTTCGAATAAATTCCCTTTTTCAATTGGCATACAAAAGTACTGTAATCCTTACCTTGGATATGATAACGGCACAGTTTCTACAGCTTACACATGCAGTCAGATGCATGACAGAACTTAACAATCTTTGGTGACGGTTAAAGTCACTGGTGGGCTGGAGTTCAAAAAAGTCAGTCAGCGGTTAGGGTGGGGGATGGGGGTTGCTGTGTGTGCACATGTGCTTATCAAGAGGCGATAAGCATCCGTTAAAATCGTTGCATTTCAGACTGTTGCATTGAAATGGCTACCAAACTGATTAGAAGTTTGAAACATTAGCCTTGTCTAGTGGGCTATTATTACTAGCCTACTATTATGATTATTAACATGATTGTTCATGGTGGGACATATTTCATATCAAATTGACGCCTTTTCTTGATATCAAATCAATTTGGTTTAACATCCATGCTGATTTCGTTGATTTCGTATTTTACGACCATTTGTCAACATTTTACAACTATTTGGCATTAAAACAGTGTTTCAACATTGTTTCAACATACTGTTTTTTTACCCCCTTCTATTTTTCTGTAGGCTAAACAAATGTATTCGTTCAACTATGCAGCAAAACTACGCACTTGGCCAGCCTAGGCCTACAGAACAGGCACATTTTGGAGAATGAGAATGCACGCACACAATTATAGAATCTAGGCTAGCCTATTTGTGGCGGGTTACCAGCAAACAACGTTTACCTAATGCATTAACTCAAGACTTCAATTAGTCATAAAACGTTTTCTAAACAATAGAAACAGAAAGGATGCAGGCAGCAAATGTAGAGGAGTCATTTCCTAGTCAGTTCTTGGAAGAACAAAATTCTGAATGAAGCCCAAAGCTTTACTGATGTTAAAGCACACACACACATATGATGGTAAAATAAAATTAAACAAAAGTTACATTTAGCAAAGGTGGCAAAATTAATATATGCTATAGACGTGAAAGTAGGCCTGCTACTTTTAGCTGACCAATGCCGAACTTGAAACTGCGACTAACGTAGGCTCGTTAGTAGCCTAACCTAACTCTTTGAATGTTGCACCCTGGTTATGAGACTAACTCAAAAGTAAAGTAACGAGTAACACATTACTTTCCAAAATGACTAACGAGTAAAGTAATTCCTACAATTTAAAGAAGTAGGCTAATGTTTATGATCAACATTTCTGCTGTGTTGGACTATGATGTTACCACGGAGTTGAAATATTTATCAAACGCGAGTGCACCCCTACCGATGACCCAATGCCCCTCCAGTAGATCTGCTCTGGGCTGACTCTGATTTTCCTCTGTTTTGCAAAATAATTCCATCCACACGGATGCGCAAAAACAGCTGTTCAAGGCTGTCAAAAACATGTAAATCAAACAGATGGTGATATTGGACAATTGGAGATCTGACAACATTTTAAAGAAAAGGGGAAATGTCACAATCCAAAAACTCCATTTCCCCTGTCCACATGCAAACGGAAATCTCCAGTTTTCGTGTGGACTGAAGGCAAAGACGCATTTAAAAAAAAAAAAAAAATCCCAATTTTTATTTTTAAAAAATACACGTCTATGTGTAGACATGGCCTGAATATCTTTCTGTTTGAGATGTTTGTATTGCCCTGATGAAGGTCCTTTGACCAAAAGTTTGCAGTTTTTTTTTCATTAAAAGATTAAATATAAGTGTGCAATTTTTTCATTTCTTTTTTAATTTGAAATTTATTAAAAAGTTTCCGTTTAGCTTCAGCAGATATAAAGTGAAATATTTCAAGACAGTTTTTGTCTTCCACCTGAATATCTGGCCCGTGAACTAAAATTAGCAGCACAGTAGGGTGGCTTTCAAGAAATCCACTTTATTTACATTTTCAGAAAATATTTTTTGAAATGTACATATCCAAGGCCAATATAGTTCAACGCAGTAAAATACCAATTGTGTACAATTGAAAAACAATTTCAAAGCAGTTGAGTTATATTGTGTACATTTCCATAAAACCTGAAACAAGCTTCAATTTCAGAAAGGTACTGACACCTTTCTATTATTAACACAGCATACAGTTAAAGACTGATCACAAAAGTAAACAAGTGCAACATCTCAGGATATTTTAGTAAGTCATGTCTAAATCCTAAATGGAAGAAAGAACTACTGTACTATGTACTATCTCTGTATGTATACACAAGATTTCCAAAATCATTTATACAAATGGAAAAGCCCTTGTTCACCATTATTTCTACAGTATACAAAAACCTCACCCTAAATCCTGCCTTGTGTGTAGCTCACATGTGTACATGCTTAACAAGATTAACTGTGCCACCAGGCCAGAAGCCCATTCTAACATTAAAATGTTTTACCAATTCAATATTTTATACATGTAAATAGATTCATACAAATGCAAAACCTGGATATAATGAATCCACAGTGATTGGTTGAAATAGAATATAGCCAAATTGTACATAAACCTCAAATGTAAAATCAATTTATAAGAGGTAGCATAACCACTGCTTTAGAAGTTATCGATAACAATATCACCATACATTTTGTATCTAAATTACAAGTGACGGCAATGACTGACACATCTCTCGGTTTTTTTTAATCAGAAGAAAACACAAGATTGTTAGGGGTAAGTTTACATGGTGATCAACCGATGTTCTGACATTTCATATATTCAATGCACATGAGGTTACCCTGTCACCTCCCATGTTAAAAGTTCATTTGATGTTTTGTCTTCTGATCATAAATCTGAAGTGTGCTGTGGAACATCGGTATATTAGCAACAATCATTTGGTTTGTCAAAATAAATCAAACTAAAGAGTGATTTTTATAAGGAGAACCACTCCATTGGCCACCAAAAAAAACAGACGTAGAATACTGACTTCATTAATCAAGACACTTAAATCTTGAAACGGACATGAAGTTCTTTTAAGTCAGGATATGCAGATTTCAGGAGGAAATAACTCTACTTGATCTCCTCTCCTGGATTTGGGTCAGCACATCCTCTGTGTCCTTTAACAAAGCATCAAAAATGCCATCAGCCAGCTGCATCTTAACATATAGTTCATCTTCGTCATAGTTCACCCACTGAGACTCTTCGTCATGCAACTCCTGGACCTTAAAGAGAGAGAAAACAGGGAATTCAAACTTTACTTTAATGCAGCAGTAGTTTTTCTTCTAAAACAAGTGAGCAGAAAGCCAGACAATTGATTTCTCTACGACGTCTTTACCAATATATGATCGACTCGGTCACGCTTTTTCCTGCCAAACTTAAGCATTTTCTGCCAGTCAGTCTTCTGGTTGTGCTCTCTTTTCAAACCGTACAACTTTAAAACCTCTTCTGTAAGAAATGCCTGGAACAAAAATAAATAGGTTACAAATCATGTTGGAATCATAAAAAATAGTTTGAAAATTACCAAATATCTTGTACAAGGTAACAAACCTGAACTGTTTGCATGTCCTTCATACATTTAATTCCATGAAAATATGAAGACTTGATGCGCTGAGGCTTCATCCATTGAGGCTGTTCTGTTTTATGATCCTTCGCAAATATGTCCTTAATAACCTCCCACGATAAATCAAAAACAGCCTGAAAAACAGATGCAATTATTGTAAAAGAGTCATTCTATGAAACGGGTGCCTTTTCCACTATAACTTTTCCAAAATGTTCATCAAAAGTAAACCTCTTTTCAATGTATTCACAGCATTAAAGACAAGATCACCCTCCAAAAATCATATTTGCCCACCTCAGGCAAGTACATTGTTTTACATTGTAAAACAATTAGTTTACAAAAATAATTGATGATTTATGATAAAATGGCTCTAGTTATCCACGTTTCTTGGGTGCTCTACAGTGTTTCCTCCATGTTTATTTCAGCATGGCGGCAGCAGCATGCTGAAAATTGCAGTTTAACAATAAACAGCAATGTTAATCCGAGGTACCTGTCTAGTTTTATACCATAAATATAGGCTATTGTTTTTTAGACGTTACAGACAATAGTGCCATGCGCTATCAAGAGTGCTACACATGTTTGTCAACATTGCAAAAACTACAATTTTCTTTTTTCCGCCACTGTTAAAAAAAAATCTAGCGGAAACACTGGCTCTACATAGGCAGACATTATTAAAAAGTTGTCTGTGATTTAATTTCAAGTAACAGTATGCTATTTACAGACAAAACAAGTTAATGTGATGGGGTGGTAAATCAAACCAAGGGACACAAAAAATAATAAAATATTTACCAAAAAACATGATTTTAATCTGAATAAATATGTCTAATGTCATTAGGAAAATATATTTAATTCTGAAAATAACAAATGTTAATGATAAGAAAATAACATTTACATGGTGATATTTTAAATGTAAATGTCATGTTGGTCAACACGGACACATGGAAATTATGGCTTCTCGATTATGGCAAAAATCATAATCATGATTATTTTGGTCAAAATTTAAATCATGATCTCATCGATTAATGATAGTTCATTTGGAGGTTGAGTACATTAGCCACATCTCTTTCCACAACCGCAGAAAAATATCACTAATAGGCTATAATAAAGAAAATAAGGAAAACAAGTGAATTCTACTTCTGTCATGTTTGCAGGCTTGCCTACATTTCTGTGTGTATCTGTACTAGTTGGCTCTCTGTCCCAGTATATTAGCAGCTTTTCTCTTTCTCCACTCCTACATGTTTTCATTACTTATCTTTTCTTGGCTCTCTGCTTCAGCTGTACACAGCGCTAGTTACAATTTCGGCGTGGTTCATGATGCTACCTATTATTAGTGAACCGACTGCATGAGCATACTCACACACAACTTAAAACGGCTTGAGTGGCCTGTACACACGAGATCGCACAGCCCTGATGGAAATGACCATGCACTTGTGAAAAATGGTTAAAAACAGTGTGATAAGTTAAGTTAAGAATAGTATTTTCTTGTACATCATGTAAACAAGAACCCTTGAATTATTAGCTTCAGGCTTTAGAAACAGACTTTGGCTTTAGTTTGTGCATTTCATCTGCTATCGACGCAAATGGCACCCGTTTCAAAGAATGACCCAAAACCACTGTTCTTTTTTTTTTCTTAGAATAATGAACATGTTGTCCATGTCTAGCATGGCTAAAACCAGACCAATTCTGAATTGATCTCAATTGTGGAGCGTAACCAGCAGTGAAATTAAACTTAAGTTTGTAACAAACACGCTCTAAGGCTTCCGAAAGAGAGAGCTACAATACACATTAAAAGGTGGGGGGTGACCATTTCATTACACTATGCTGGCAATCAAAGTAGTGGACAGGCATTACACCAAAAATACAAACATGGATCGTCCACGCAATAAACCCAGGAAGTTTTACCAAACACGGTTGAATCACACAAAGACACAAGCATTAAATCTCCGTGCTTTATAGAATCAGTTTACCGGCGGGTTAAGAAATTTAGGCCCGCTATACCTTCTCAAAGTAAACGGTAACACTAAAGCAAGAGGCTACACTGAGATTTTGAAGGAAAAGATCAGGCAGTGTGCCAAGAAACCTGGTTAGAGTGCATGTAGTTGATCTTAATAACATAAGAAGCTACAGCAAATCCTGGAAAAATTTTGAGATTGGGATTACACTGCACTCTTTAGCCATTATCTTTCATTATGGGAAAGGAAGTGAGTAGTTTTTATAAAAAAAAGTTTATAAAGTCAGGATTAAAACCCTCAAATCTAAAGGTTGTGTTTTTCAACGCCTTCTGGTTATGGATTGACTTTACCTGTTTGTAGCTTTGCTTGCAGTAAGTGGCCTGGTTTTCACTCGTGGTATCCCCTCCTAAGAAATCTACTGAGGCCTGGGGTCTAGGAAATCCAGCCAGCGATGCACCCATTCCCAACCTGCACTTGTCCCAGATTTCCTGAGTTGCAGCATACACAAGTTTTTCCATTTCTGGTATACCATGCGGCACAATCATGACAGGTCTCTCAGGTATTGTGTTGGCTTGAAGAGGTAGCTCTGGCCTGGGAGGAGTCATCACCTGTTGTATTGGACCTGAGCCAAAAGCACCTGAAATACCTCCCTCCTGCCATATGTGGAGATGTTTCTGTCTTTGCTCTTTCCGAGAACTAAGACCAAAGTCCTCCTCAAACCAGTCTGGTTCATCTCCTAAAACATCCAACAGCTCTCGGCTAAGTTCCAGCTCAGCCAAGCGCTTAGCCAACTCCTGTTGCCCAGACGCATCCAACACAGGACTCTCCTATGGCAGAAAGGCCATTAATTGAGATTTGACACAATTACTCAAAATACAGAAATTCAAATATCTTGCTTCCGAGAGTTAATGTAGACACACACACAGACACACACACACACACACACACACAGACACACACACACACACACACACACAATGAATAAAAAGGACTAGTTACTCACCTGTCGGTTATAAAGTTCTGGTGATGTTATATCCTCTTCCTCTTCATTGAACATATAAAACTCATCCATCTTAATGTTGGTTGAAGGTAAGCCTGTCTTTGTAGAACCGCCATAATCATCTTTCTTCAGATTGGCATCTTCTATCTTCTTAAGTTTAGCTTTTTGTATCTGTTGGTACTGTTTCACAGCGTCTGTCACACAGTTTTTAAAGAGCTGATCTGCAAATGTGTTGAAGCTCACTTTCTCATAGTTGTTTGAAACCTCACACTGTTCATCACTTTTATCATCAGTAGAGATCTTGGTATCAAAGCCCTTTTCATTGCTTAGTGAGTCAAGAAAAGTCAAAAGTTCCACTTCCTGACCCTGCCCTTTCAAGTTTGACTTCCCTAAGGTAGGCAGGGGAGAATGTCTGTTTTCTGTCGAAACCAGGTTGATTTCTATGCTTTCTCCATTAATTAATGAGCACTTTTCATCTTTGGAGTTATCTGAAATGAGGTTAGAGTTAGTCGGTTCCCAATTCAAAACTGGTGCCACAGAATCTTTCTCTAATGTGGTTAGCTTGTTTTGTAGTTCACAAGATCCATCGGTTTGATCAAAGTGACCTTTGTCTCCAGTGTAAAACATCTCATCAGATTTTTGGCTGTCATCATCTACATGGCTTTGTTGTTGCAATTGGTCCTTCAAAGGCTCTTTGTGTGATGCGTCATCAACAAAAGAATCCTCATCATCTGTGGTGTCAACATCAGCATTACGACCCTCTTGAAGGCGAGAAATATGATTAGGAGAAACAAAGACACCATGGCCTGGTTTGCATTCAAAGTATACCACACGATCACAGGTTCCATCATTACTTCCTTCTGATGTATCAAGCTCCACTCCAGCCCAGAACCCCTTGGCAAACCTAGTTTGGCCTTTGAACCTTAATGTACCTAATTGAAGATTCCTCACAAGGACTCTTTCACCAATACTGAATCCATCCATTTTGTCCACTGCTGACAAAACCTGTGAATTAGAAGTGGACGAATCTGTGGATATTCCAGAGATTAAGTCCTCTCCTCCATCCTGATGTATGGATTTTGCAGTTTGGCTCTTGAGGTCAAGAAGGTGTTCAGAGTGGACATCACTAATCGATTTTGATTTTGAGGAAAGCTCTTCACCAATTTCATCCTCACTAATTGTTACAGACTTGTGGAATGATTTTCTTTGCTCTTCTGGAGTGGAGGGTGAAGAATGTTTGCCCAAAGCCATTAGGGAAGACTCTGCCAAGGACTCAAAATCATCCTTATAACCATCAGCTGAGGTTTTATGCTCCACTGTAGACATTTGATTTGGTAGGGAGGGTGTGGTTTCAACATCATCTGTACCATTGTGAGACTCATCCTCAGGCTTGAGCTTAGAAGCACTATTCTGGCCATTTACTCTGCGGGACTCTTCAGCATGGTCTTTGCTACTCAGTGAGTGCAACTTCTTGACATCAGGCTCTGCAACAAGTTCCAGACTAAGGAAGACATCAGAGAGGTGAGCATGCTCACTTGTGGATTTTTCAGACTTCAGAGATTCTACTTCTGTTGTTACCTCTGCTTTATGTTTAGATAAAATGTTTTCACTGCCAGATTGTACTGTGGACAATGCCTGTGATGAATGCCTAGGCTGGGACTCAGATGACACCAGACTCTTTGGACTGTTAGAGAGGTCTGGACTACCCAAAACTGGTGTTGGAGTCACAGTGGGAGGATCTTCATCAGACAAACTCTCCTCATGGATCAAGCCTTGACCTGAAAATAAATACACGTTTGAACAGACGTACAACAATAAATTAAGAGTTACGGTAATTACACATGAAAACATCTTTAAATTGACACCATACATGCAACATGCCAAAACAATAAAAAGAATAGTATCTTTAACATACCTCTATTTACTTGAAAATCTGAGATGGTCTGGTCAATTTCCACAGACTTTGTGCCATCTTCAGAACTGTTGCTTGTTTCTGGCCTGAGTAAGGGTGAATTCAAGGAAACTTAACACAAATATATTATTACTACCAATTATATTCATATGAAATAAATCTTAATAAACAGACCTTTGAGGTGGAGATGATTTGATTCTTGTTTTTTCTGTTGTAAGCTTGTTGATTTCTGGTTTAATTGTCAATGTGATTCCCTGGTCTTTACTCAACTCTGATTTGGTCTTCTTAATGAAGTCATTATATGACTTAAAAGGTAAAACAAAGTAGTAGTTATGATTAACAAAGTAGTAGTACATGATTAACATGATTCAAATGTCAAATAAGCATACAGAAACTATGATTGAGGAATACAAAGATAAAATTCAAGAGTAATTAACCATTGAAGGACTACACACCTCTAGCTGTTTCAGGAGATTAGCCTCCTGAGCCTTAAGTTGCTCTTTCTGGCGTTTCTTCTGTTCTTTTTTCAACTGATGCACAACGGTTTTGCGCTTTCGTAGTTCCTCCTTGAGAGCAGAAATGCGGCTCTCAATACTGCTCTGATCTGATGCCGACTCTGAAAAAGAGCAGGAATCCTTAAGATACCTTGTTCTTCATAATGTTACGTCCACTCACACAATTGATACTTTAATAGTGGACAGCAACTTATGTCACTTAACTGATAAATTGAAGTGCCATAATTTAAAGCAAAAACATTCCATTCAAGTTGATGTATCACACATGTTATGACCACTGCATGATGTTACCTGGGCCCGAGCTCATTTAAGATGGACTGAGGTGAAGTGGAAAATTGTCCTGTGGTCAGAACAAATCAAAATTGGCCGTCTTTTTTTGGAAATGGTCGCCATATGCTCTGGGCTAAAGGAGGCAAGGACCATTCAGCTTAGGGCAGCACGATTTGGGGGAAATGTCCAACTGCTCTTTTTTCTGACAGATATTGCGATTGCGATCTGATAATAATGAAGATAATTTTTGAAAGTCAAGCTTCAGTTCAATATTCCTAATTCCATTAGAAGTAGGCTATCTACAACGGCAGTTAAAGCAACACCAAAGAACTTTCCCTCTGTTGCACGCACGCTATTTGTTTATCCAGCACCGGCTTTGCAAATAACGATGTCCACAGACAAGGTAGAATATTTTGCATGACTTATAAAAGTACGATGTATTGCGACATCAGATGCAAGTCAAATTTGTAGTTTCTTATGTCTCATTCCATCGAACTGCAGAATCACCCTGTTACGAGTGATGAACCACTGAAACGATTTTGGAAACATTATTTTAAGGTATAAAAAACTCTTCGGTGTTGCTTAAGTAAAATAAAATATATCCCGTCTCTAGGGGAAGCTCTAGAGTCGCTAAAATACCTGAAACTGCATAGTATACCTTTAAGATATCATGAGAAGGCTAACATCAATATTTCATTGGTTAGGGATGGAGATGGAAACGGTAGAGAAGCTGCTGTTGGAGATGGGAGAATCTAAAATAAAAAAAGACACTCCTTCGGGAAAAGTGGAATATGGGAAGTATTTGGAGAGGTTCATAAATATGACAGCAGTGCTGGTTATGTTCTATGCACTTCTTGTAGTGTTGTAGTACTTGAGTCCGGTCTTGGTCTCGAGATCATTTTTTGCTCACCCAGTCTTGTCTCGGAATTGAAAGCAAAAAATCTTGGTCTTCACTCTGTCTCAGCCTCAGCTATATTCTACTCCTCTTTGTACCGTTTTTACTGCACATACACTTATTGTTTTACTACTCCTATAATGTTACTGTTACTACCCTGCACATATCTGTCTATACGGTTCATACTGAATATCCATATTTATTATTTTTTATAATATTACTGTTAATACACTGCATATATACACTGCACATATCTGTACATGATGTTCATATACTGTTCTTACTGCATATCCATATATATTCTGCTCTTATAAGGCTAGTACATTGTACATATTTATTTTGGGGCAGCCATGGCCTACTGGTTAACGCTTCGCACTTGTAACCGGAGGGTTGCCGGTTCGAACCCCAACCAGTAGGCACGGCTGAAGTGCCCTTGAGCAAGGCACCTAACCCCTCACTGCTCCCTGAGCGCCGCTGTTGTTGCAGGCAGCTCACTGCCCCGGGATAAGTGTGTACTTCACCTCACTGTGTGTTCACTGTGTGCTGAGTGTGTGTCACTAATTCATGGATTGGGATAAATGCAGAGACCAAATTTCCCTCACGGGATCAAGAGTATATATACTTATACTTATTTAATTTATATTAGGGGAATTCCAAGCAAACTGTCACTTCCATAACACCAACTAAATGCAATGGTATTTGTATGATGCAAATGATTATGTGAAAAGTTTTTACATGTAAGTTCTACAACCAAGAAGAGTGAATGCTCAAATGTCAAGTAATCATCATTCACATCATACCATACCATGGCATTGTGTTGGCATTATGGGCGTGACAGTTTTGCATGGAATTGCCCTTTGCTGTAAACCGTACCACTTTCTTAACTGTATACTACTGTCTACACTGCACTATATGTCTTATACAAAGTATAGACAGGTGGTATATTATATCACATTGCACTTATCTGCTTCTTGTACTCTGCACAATAACAATAAAGTTGAATTGAATCTAATCTAATCTAATCTATTCTAATATAATGCATGTTGTTTTGGACAAAAGTGTCTGCTAATAATTTAAAATATAACCGTAAACAAATGGGACTTCCTGTGCAATCGCTGACTGCACCTTTAATGTAAGACATCATCAAACAAGCAAACTATATGTGTCATTCTGTGTCTAATCAGATAAGGTTGTTGCTGCACCGTCTCAGATTTTGTTCAAACCTTGTCTGTATCAAGAATGGGTCCCAAAACCAAGGCCTAAAAAATATTTCTGTTCAAATCCTATGTCTTTATATGATTTTCAGCCCTTGAAATTACTTCAGTTTTACAGCCTGAAAATCACATTATCTGCAAAGCGATATTTGGGCATTAATTTAATGAAAAGTATTATTCATAGGCAGCCCAAACTTTGTAGGGTGTAAGACAAAGATGTTGTCAGTATGACTAAACCATTATAAGTTTGTATGCCATGCTCCAATCAGTTACTCGATCTCCACTGACTTTTTATGTTGCAAGACAATGTCTCCATGGCATTTTTTGTTTTGTGCATGGCAGAAAAAACAGATTGATTAGAGAACCTGAAATGTTCAAATATCCTCTACTCACTTTTCACAGATGAGATCTGGTCACTAGAGCAGATCTGCCTTTCGCTGCCAGAACTGGTACTGATATTGCCTCCACTGCTGCTTTCCAGGTGGTGTGATGGGCTTAAAATAGTTTTTCCTGAAGGAGACTAAAGATAGAGAAGTAAAGATAGTTATGTTACTTGGCATACACTTTTGTTCAAAGTGACTTATCACTTTACACTTACATCTTAAACTGTCTATCAAATGTGTCTGTACGTAGCTCAGGACGAGCTTGAAGCCAAAATCAGGGAACATGCGTGCCTCTACAGGCATTTCATATAGCCTAGCCCACATCTTAAATAAACATGAAGTTTGAATAGTCAGTTTGAGAAGAGAGGGAAGTTACCTTGGCTAGGCTACCAGCGAGAGTTCGTGATTTTTTTGGTACAACATCGTCAAACTATGACCTCCGTAATTTCATTCTCTATGGCGAGCCTATGTAATACTCTTTTTGTCCACTGGTGGTTGTTTTGGCGCGGAATGAAATGTAGGCCTACGTTAGCCTGGCTAACTTCAGACCTCATCTCATTGAGATGGGGTCTGGGAACTAGACATTCATATTAAATTGCAGTAGCCTATGATTAAATGTGATGGAATATTCAACTAAGGTAGACTGCTGTTGTTCACAGAACTAAGCTATTTATGGTTACTGATATACTCCGAGTCTCTGGCCCTCTCTTAGAGCCAGGCATAGTGAGCTGGCCCCCGGAAGAAAACGTTTGGGGACCACTGCTCTACGGTGTAAAGTAGGTACCAATAGCCTTTTCACAACAGCGCCACCTCTGTTCAGGAGAATATTGCAACTAGTGTCGCGACCACCACACGCGAGTATAAATAGTTACGTTGCTCCTGTGATGTCACATTGTCGTGCTACAGGTCGGGCATGGCGAGTATAGTCTGCACATTACTGTCCCATGCAACTTGCCTACTGTCCCGCACCACTCGCTCCCCTTCCACTTGCCTACTGTCCTGCGCCACTCTTCCCTGCCAAATGACTACTGTGCTGTGCCACTCACCTACTGTCTCATGCCACTTGCTTACGGTTCTTTATCACTTGTCTACTGTCTTGTACCATTTGCCTACTGTCCCATGCCATTTGCCCCTGCCAGTTGCCTACGGTCCCACGCCACTCGCCTACTGTCCTGTGCTACCTTAAAAAAATAAAATTAAAAAAATAACTGTTAAGAAACTATAAAATTCAGGCCTTCAACAGACTGGGCACTGCTAATGATTCCATATTTTCGCCATCTGTGTTTGTGAGCTCTAACCTGATGTAGTCAACTCAATTCTATTCAGAATTTGAGTCTGGACCTGGAGCATTGGGACATGATTATGGGGGCGTGTTTAAACCGATACGGGGAACAAATGCCTCTGCACACAATTGAATAGACCTAACCAATCAGAGCAACCAGACTTTGAATTTCCCGACTTCAAATATCGTGGACGGGGTTAAATTCGGGCTGGCTTCCAGGTTATGCGATCATAATTTTCCCTTGGTGACTGACGTGTGAGAACTGCGTACACTCAATCCCTCTTTATTTCAAAAAGCCACTGTCTATTTAGGATCTAGCAACACATCAGCAAAGCTGCCATTGTGAACATTTCACTGTGACTTAAGTAAAACCCCTCTTTCATTAGGTCCACGACACTCCCAGAAGGCTAAACCTTCTGAGAGAAATAATGGGACATTAATGAAGCAGTGTTTACTCTGATATCAGAGTACTGAATGAGCACCCCACACCCTGAAAGACGAGAATCTTGCTGTTCTGATTCACACATAAGTATTTGCTGTCATTGTTACATCAAAATAAAAGCTTCAAGTAGGAATGCCTGAAAACTCACCAGGTCTCTTTGTGATGCATCAGACTCCTGGGAAAAGGAAGCACCTGCATGTTGGCTGCTAAGCTGACTTTGGGTCAAATCAGAATGCCCAGTTAGCTTCTCAGTTGAGGGAATATCTGAGGATCCACTGTACATTGAAAGCACTGTTGATGCTTTCTGCACTACAGCATCTGTGAGGACAGAAATTTTGGAGTGAAGAACTGGGTTAACCAGTAACCACCTTTCATTGTGCAATGATTGTACCTTATAATAACAGCTTCAAATTAATTTTGATGGTGTATGGTAATTTACAGATTAGTGTGTCTGTGCTTTACCTTATGAATTCCATTACCCTGAACTGCCTGTCTGTAAACCCATGAGAATTAGCAAATGCTATCATACAACACTAGAAACCATCAAATATGCAGCTTCTACAAGTATCAATATGGTGACTACAGCTAGTGGCACAGCTGACTACTAATAGCAGCTCACTATAGTCAGTGCTGTTATCAAAGCACAGCTGAAGTAGTTTGCAATGTAGAAGGGGGTCACTTGCGCTTCAGCCTGGTTGGTGCTCACGGAACAGTACCAGGACCGGAGCACTCAATGCTTAACATGTTTTTATTTGTGCAAACTGACTAACGTTTCGACACCCATGCGTCAGAGTCAGAGTCAAAACGAACTGTCAAAAAAAGGTGCCGCGGCAAAAAACACGGCACCTTTTCAAAATACTATTCCCGTTGCACATCAGCAATATCGTCAGTGAATTTTAGGCCAGCAGTACTTACAGGCTTACCGTACCAAAAAAATAAACGGACTGTGACTAAAACCGAGGTACACACTGAACCGTGATGTTTTTGTACATTACACCGCTACTATTTATGGTTATAGATATCCCTACATTCCTTCAAACAGTTCCCTTAATCTCTCTTATTCTAAAAAAGAAATGTCTGGATATCAGCTGGCTTCAGGTCCAACTGATTCTTAGCTCTAAGGTTGTAATATATAATTCAATTAAGTTAATGTAAGCTGATGTGCTACAAGGCTGGCAAGCTTTCCATTACCAGTAGTAAAATATTTGATGGGCTAACATTAACAAACGTTACTGTAGCAACTAGTTACCCAATGCTAAGTCAGTTATATAGCATATCATGTTGTTGGCAGCAAACAAGATCTCTCTCAAAACTAATGTCCGCTGTAGTAGCACTGTGAAAATATGTGGTGTGACATGGCATCCATCAATCAATATGTGGATTAAAATTGGCTTATTTTAACAGAATAAGGGGAATATTGTATTTATTTGCTGGACATATAATGCTGAAAAAGGACCTTGATGATTTGTGTTTAGCCAATTCAAATTCCTTCCTAGCACAATTATAATTCAAATCTAGTTGAAGTACTACCTAATTTTGAAATCTAGCACCCAGTTTCAATTAACCAATCACACCATTACAGAGCACTGTTTCTTCTCTGTGTATAAGGTTGATAATATCAGTAAGTGATCTACATGTACCTTTTTGGTGAGGGATCACTTCAGGCATATCCCTGTCCCAGGCAGACATAGCCTGCCTCTCCATCCTGCGAATCTCCCTCTCTTCAGAATCAAGACGCTGCTTCCACTGCAAGAGCTCCTCTGCATAGCTGCGACGCTGCATAAGTTGCTGCTCTCTCTTTGTCAGGAACCTAAGAACAACAGGGTAAGAAGGTTGTGGTAAAAAACACCAGTATGAAAATAACCATTATACAAACACTCTATATACAATTACTAGGTACAGGTAAAACACTTAAACACACCAGGCTGGCCAGTGCAATGTGTACATTATTATTGCACATGTCTGTAATACCTGAAACACTTTTTTTATGGTAGTAATCTGCAAAAGCCTTTCAGTACATCCTGCTGGACAACCTCTGCTTTTACTTGTTGAAGCTGATGAGGTATTACTTATTATGTTCTCTTTGGCTGACTACAAGCTTGCAAGGATTGGAATCCCAGTTTCCATTACCCTAATCTGCATTTGTATCCCCAGGATCTATTCCACCATCAATACTTAAATTAAAGTAATGTAATGAAAGGGGATATTACTTTTCATCCATGTGGCTGTGCATCTTCTTCAGCCTCTGCATAATGCTGCTAGTTTCACTACCCGACATAGAAAGGGGAGATGTGCTACGTGAGTTAGCATCAGTTATGGTCATATTGGAAAGGACAGGTTCCTCCATTGTTTCAAAGCTGGTGGGCTCCTGTAGAGGAAGTCAAACATATTTCAATTAAAGGTTTATTACAGCTTAGTATGGTGACTTTTTAATATTGACGACTGAGGGAGTTGCAATTAATACTGACCACGTGGCAAGCACTTTTTAACCGCTCTCGTAGTCTGAGGGTGGTGGAGCGCATACGCTCAATCTCTTCCTGTTGTTTCAGCAGTAACTGTCTCTCCTTACGTGCAGCTTTATTGGCCTCCTGAAGTCTCTTAATCTCTGCCTAAGTGAGCAATGACAAGACATTACATTACAAGCTTCCTGTTGGACGTGGTGAAATCCAACCAAGTAAAGTTGATCTGATATGATGATCCTGACCATTGCCTGCATTTGGAGCTCCTCGGCAACACCTATACATAACCCAGTATTCTCTATAGATTTTTTTCAGCAGCAGGGATAGGCCGGTCCGCTGTCACAACATTTGCTATAATGCTATTCGCCTTCGTTTCTAGCCTGCATTGATTAATTTGTCTGAAACCCTACAGGTTACTGATTATTATTAGCCTGGGTGCCAGCCGAACTTAGCCCCGCCCACAACATTTGAGGTCGGGAAGTTCGTCTGGCATTGCTCCGTTGTGGAGCAACTATACTCAAACCAGAGCTGTTCGGACCAATCAAATCGGGCTTACGATGATGGACAGGTGAGCAACAGCGCCTGGTCTATCACGTCATCTGAGCATTCTTAAGTTGATTTTGTTTGCAACAAAAACGTTGTGGCTAGAAGGAGACGGTTCTAAGACCCCATATGGAAAAATGCATATTATTTCAATGAGGTTTTATCACTGAAAACGATTATTTCTGAAAACTTTGGCTAAAGTTAAGATGTGGGAAAATCATGGTTTCACTTTCATCAAGGGAAAACAGCGTGTTGCATTGTGACGTTGTTCCCTCGTTCGTTTGAAATCTCTGATTGACCACCTGTTCGAGGGATTTGCTGTTAATGTTTATAGCATATCACATATAGCATATTCTGACTAGAATTTGAGTATGACAACGTCAGGCTAGATTATTATAGTAATGATGATATTCACATGCACAAAAGCATGTCTGTCATTTCACTGCAATTCCTAGACATTTCATCAGATTCATTTCAGGAAGTATAAGTATAAGTATATATACTCTTTTAATCCCGTGAGGGGAAATTTGGTCTCTGCATTTATCCCAATCCGTGAATTAGTGAAACACACAGTGAGGTGAAGCACACACTAATCCCGGCGCAGTGAGCTGCCTGCTACAACAGCGGCGCTCGGGGAGCAGTGAGGGGTTAGGTGCCTTGCTCAAGGGCACTTCAGCCATTCCCACTGGTCGGGGCTCGAACCGGCAACCCTCCGGTCACAGGTCCTAACCAGTGGGCCACGGCTGCTCTCTGAGAATTTGTTTCCACCCACCAAGTGAGTAAGTGCTCCCAATGTACCAATGTAAAATGCCCAAATCTGATGTGTAGGTTTTAGACACCCACGCCACATGTGAGTGCATTGTTGTATTAAGAATTGTAATAGCTGCTTGCAGCTATATTTCTTTATTAGATCAGATATTCATTGACACTAGTGAAGGTGCAGTGAAGGCTTTGGAGGGCCTGGTATCCAAGGGCACAGACCAAAACAATTATAATTATAATATGCAACTATAAAAGGTGACCTGCTCCTGCTGCAGCTTCAGCAACAATACTCTTTGCTTCTTCCTTATTGGTGGCATCTTGTCATCTTCCCCTTTATCCCTGAGACGCCTGTAGAATAAATAACAGTACAAATTTCAGGGTTGCTCAAAGTTCACAAGGTGTCACAGATTACAAACTCATAACTAAGGAACAAAGCCATTTAGAGTGATAGGACCAAAACTGAACTTTATGGTCACAAACATAATTGCTATGTTTAGAGAGGAGTAAACAAGGCCTATGACAGAAAAAGGACCATCCCTTCAGTGAAGCATGGAGGTGGATGTTTTGAGGGTGTGTGAGCTACAACAGGGTACCCCCAGAATTGTCAGACCTAAATTTGAGACTTTTTAAGACTTTTTTAATACCACTTCAGATGAAATTTAATACCTACATCGCACCCATTCGGATAGAATAAATAATATTAAAGGTAAGATTAAACCTCAAATAATTACTATTTACAAGTGTTTGAACATGCCAACATGAACATGACAGCAGTGCAGTGGCAACGCAAAGATTTGTTGTGGTAGTAACGTGAATGAGACTACGTTAATACGGTGACGATGAAAAGAGAAGACGCAGAAGTGGCATCTCGTCTTTTTTATTCGCGTTTAGACGAGCATTCTCAGGGGGAAATCTTTATGTATGTGATATTCGATTGGATATGCATTCCAGACCGCTGGGTGGTGGTGTGATAGAACCCCGGTACGTCACGCGCAGACATTCTAATTTGACAGTTTAGCCAGAGAGGTAATCAAGGATCTTTTGGTTTAGCCGCTTAGACGAGACGAAACCCGGTCGCCTTCAAAACTCTACACTCTGGAAGGAGTCTTCAGATTTTTATGCCTTCAAGCCCCGCGATGGCGGGTCGCCGTAAACGAAAAGGCACTTATGATAAAATATTTTGTCGTCTTCCTTCGCAATCGTTCTCGTATAAACGGCCCCTGAATGTCCTCCTTCATGGACAAATTTACACGGAATAGAACCTAGTTGATTTCAGGGATTAAAGTGAAAAAAAAAAAAACTTTTTTCAGGCCATAAGTCATACATTGTTCATATCTACCTATAGAGATAGCACCCCTTTGTGGTCGCGACCTATTGGTTTTTAATTAAAAGATGCAAACAGCAAAGTAAAGCACCAAATAAACACCAAAACGAGGCTACAGGGTACTCTTAAGTTACTATATAATTAATGCCACCTACAGGTGAATGCATAGAACATAACAATCCTATGGTTTATGTACCCTGTAGCCTCGCTTTTAGTCAGCCAATGGCAGCCATGTGAAGGCTTAATTGAGAGTGTTCTTGATTGAGATTGAGTTTTCCTGATGAACAAAACAATATTTCAATACCATCCCTGACCATTGCTGATTAGCCATTGCTGTTCTTTTTCTACTGCAGCAATATTGTAGCAAGGCTTTTAACTTACACTCTTATTTAATTACTTCAGGCCAAAAGTATTTAAAGGGGAGATTTTTTTTTCTTGTTAATATGCAATTCAACACCAAGTAAAATCTATAAAATCAAAGTTTGCAAGACTTCACATTTCCTCATCAAAGTAACGAATCAGAACAGTCTAGATATTGTTCATATTTCCATTTGTTGCCTCATCCGCATTTAATTTACTATGTGTGCTCATGCAACAGGTCTGTGCATCTGATAAGGACAATCTGGAGAGGGCGCTTTTGTCTTCAGCAACAGATTGTATAAGGTTGACAAGAGGTTGCGATATGGTGAGGGACAGGTCGTGTTTAGCTATGAAAGAACATCATGAGCCTACTTAGCGCAAAAACGGTCAGCCATAGATAAACGTACACAAATCATGACGCTAATATGCGAGGTTCTGGTAGGCCTACTGGTATGGTTTTGTGCTATACATTAATAATAGCAAAGTTTTAAGTTGACTATTTTAATTGCATGGTTATTTTTTGTCACATACGCTCACAACCTACTGTCGTAAGAGGCCTAAGCAAAATAGGCTACAAGGCTGTCTGTGCGTCATAAAAGACTGACCCCCCCTTACTCAACATAAAATAATAATGTCGCGAATTGTTCACACTCTGAAGTGAACATGCTCAGTCAAAACCTTCCGTCGCAAATTGTGAAAAACATTGTTGTACATGTCATAACAGACGGGAGGCATAGGCTACGGTTTATATTAAGGCCGCTTTTACAAATGTTAGTTCCATTGATTAAAAAAACTGTAACAATAATAGTACATCGGGTGGCATAGCAGGCTATCTGTTCAAGTCATAGGTGACACCCAAAAGGAATGACCTCCCCTGACAAGAGTTCGCGATAGTAAGAAATTGTCTACATTGATGCATGGAAAGAACACAGCCTCCGAGTTCGCACATAGAGCTCACAATAGCATATCCCAAAAAGTTAAACGGATTGGGCAACCTCATCAGCTGTCTCGATTGTGTCACTATAATCCAACTTTTAGACCGTCCCCAGGCGTGTTCTTTTTTTTTTTTTTTTTAAGCAACTGCCCCAGGCCAATGAGACAAGTGTGTAGCTACAACATAAACAAAGCTAAACTCATGGCTGACGATCTCTTGAGCGATCTCTGATTGAGACACAGAAAGTTCTCAAGAACACTATTAGGTCTTTAAACATTTACCATCACACACATTCATTCATCGGACCTAATATTTGTAGTTGCCTTAAAAAAAGAAAAAGAAAAGGTGATAGACCCCCCTCCTATTTTGTTTTCTCACCGGATCTGCATCGATCTCAAATATGACATTTCTAAAATCAAATTGATTTGAAATCCGTCGATGCATTTAGAGAACTTTTAGCGTAAGCTACGTGAGAATATTAGACTAAATCTACTGATCATTTGAAAAATTAAGACCTCCGTGAAAAAATTCCAGACTTTGAGGTGAAATTCAATACTTTTTAAGGCCTTAATTTAGGAAAATGAAATTTAATACTTTTTAATACTTTTAAGACTCCGCGGGTACCCTGTACAAAGGCACAGGGAATTCAGTCAAAGTTGGCATGTAGAATGCAGCACTTTATCAGAAGATATTAGAGGACAATTTGGACTCATCAGCCCAAAACCTAACCTACTTTGATTTTCTAACATGACAATGGTCCAAACCACAAGGTCAAGTCGACCCTTCAGTGGCTACAGCAGAAAGAAATAAAAGTTCTGCAGTGGTCATCACAGTTTGCTGACCACAATATCATTGAGCTACTGCATTACTAGAAATCTCAAACGTCCAATTCAAGCAAACACAACCCAAGAATTTATGGGACCTGGATGCGTTTTGTCAAGAAGAATGGGCCTCTCTACCATCTGAGAAAATAAAGGTACTCATTCAGACCTATTTCAAAAAACTAGCCATCATTGATATTAAATATATGGGACAATACACAGTAAGTAGAATTAAGGGTTTGTAAACTTTTGAAGAGGGATCATCTCATTATTTTCTTTGTTGCTATGTTTTGTTTAAAGGAACACGTCAACTTCTGTAGGACTTTAGCTTATTCACTGTATTCCCCAGAGTTAGATAAGTCGATACATACCCTTCACATCTCTGTGTGTTTAGTTACTCTGTGTGATGCACCCACCGCTAACCTAGCTTATGTAAGAATCCTAATTACCAGGCTGATGATAATCCTTTCAATCATATATGGACTCTTGATCAGCTACTAAGTGTGGGCCTACTGTCACATGTCCACAGGAACAGTTAACTATAGAGACAGGAAATATAATCAAATGTATACCTTGTCATGTCTTGATTGATTCACTTTCACTACAACAATGGTCTCAAGTCTCATCAAAGTACTCCTCATGTGATCTCAAATCAGCTGACCTCCAACCATGTGATCCATATCAGTGTAACCAAACATAAACTGGGTAGCCTATTTAAGGGAAGTTGACACATCATTCTAGGAGCTTTTCTGTAGTCAGAATCTCCCGCACCACCTTGGTGTGTAGCCATCATCCTCTGAGCTGGTATGTTCATTCCCTGGTTGTTTCATATGGTTTCCTAAATGTTCCTTTAACTTGTTTTCGTAACTTTCACATTATTCATTTAGATATACTTTTAAAATGTATTGGATGAGTAACTTATACCTGACAAATAAATTGTTATGCTTTGATCCGCATAGCTTTCTAGCATTTCTTTAGATATCCCCTAGGTTTAAGATGTGCCATGGGGAACGGCTAGGATTAGTCTCTGGTGCCGTGGGGGCTAATCAGTGAAAGTGTAGGGATGCTACCAGGAGAACTGACTATTGTATTGTATTGTACTGTGATGATGGGTCACTGAGGTTATTAGTAGACTGGAATTAGACAGTTAACCTTAGCACACCCTGAACCCTCTGTTGCTTCGGTAAGATGTTCTGTTCAGGTGAGCATAGTGATCCAGGTCAGCACTGTAGCCTCTGACAGACTTTCACACTAGGATTATTACTTAGTAAATGGTACCTCCCGAATTAATCGGCAGAGGAGGGCCTTCGCACACTATTCTTGCGTCTAATTAAATAGCTAGAAAGCATTCTTGTAACAGTATCGTGGGTAGGCCTACATCAGCCTACTATGGATAGTAATATTACATTGACTAAAACTTCTCCATATTTAGCGGGGTCAAATTTATTAGGTTAACAGGGGTTCTATAATCAATCGTTATTTCCAACAGCGTGTGGAAGCTTCACATTTCCTTCGACCACTCCCAGTTCCCTCTTTGGTCCTGACGAGTCATGTCTTATACTTAGTACAAGTGCTTCGAAGTGGCTGGTTCTAATAGCCTACACCTCCAACATTCTCCTATTTACATGCTGTGATTTGTATAGTTACAACGTTTACAAATGTCAAAAGAGACAACCATTTTGTAAGAATACATACTTGGAACTATGTTTTCATTCAGGCAAATGACTGCTCCTTCGGGTTTGAAGAAGTAACACCGGAGCTTTTCAGGTGTTGCCTGCGAATCATTCCGCCAAAGTAGCAGTGCTTCGCCTGAATGTGAACATAGTACCAAGTATGTATATGCTTACAAAATGGCTGTGGAGAGTAACTACACGCACAGAGATGAGAAGGGTATGTATCAACTTATCTATCTCTGGGGAATACGGTGAATAAGCTAAAGTCCCAAAAAGTCGGTGTGTTCCTTTAATGCTTGACCTTATGATTTAATCTGATTCATTTAACAAAATATCCTTACAAACTCCTCACGGAGGAAAGTGGATCATATTTTCATACTTTTTTAGGTGTTCCAGCCATGCAAGCTCTGCTCTGGTCTTCTCCTTCAGTGCTCGCTGGCGAAGCTGCAGCAAAGAACTCTGATGTTGTGCACGGACTTCCTCCTCTTTCATGTACTGCCGCACCATCTCCATAGTAAACCTGGAGAAGCTGTTCTGTCCACTGGAGAAAGGTATACTGTTGTCTTGCTGAAACGCCTGCCAAAGCATGTGCCAAAGCCGATTAGCATAGCATATAGTATGATGCATAGCGAACAAGTATAATTACAGTCTGCCCAACACCAAAAACAATAGTGAGGGGTCAGCAATCAGACACAACACTCAGCAACAATGGTCCAATACAATTAAGTGGGTTTCTTACACTGATGAATACAAGCCAACATCAGTCCACACTATGAGGCTCACCAACATATTATAAAATCACAGCAGGCACAGCAGTGTCACTGCTCACACTGACCGCTGGTCAGAATACAGTTAGGGGTCCAAACCCTTTGATAAACCGGGAAAAGTGTTATTCAGACCTGCCAACCTTGAAGAAAGTTTGAGTAAGTACCATCTCAAGCCAGAGAAAGAAATTGCTCGTCAGCCTTCATATATGCAGCCAAAAAAATGCAAGTTAGGCCTAGGCTACATTTTGGATAGCTGACCCATCTTTAATGTTGGATATCTAAATCTAAATTCTATCTAAATTCGATCAATTGTGTTCCTGAAAAGGCAAACTGAATTTTTTACAGTAGCTCAATATAAAATGGCAATCTGTCTAAGAGCCAAAGCCTGATCTATGAAAAACACTTGTGTTGATAGGGACTGATGTGGATATGTTGTATATTTTTATTTTAGTCCATGAGCCAGCAGAGAAGTCAGTGCCATGAAAGGGCACCAAACCAAACTGGTTTTATTTTGTATGCACCCACATGATAAAAATGTGTGATGGACTTTCCAAGCTCACAGCTGAAGATTTCTACAGCCTCTTAAGTAAATTTCCCAGATTCACACACTTAATTGATCTCAGGTGCTAAGTGAGTGAATGTGTGAGATCACATGGGCTCAGATAGGTAAGAATAGGATTAGGACAGCACCAAAGTCTGTGAGTCCGGACTTTGGGATTGGCCCATTGTCAAATGGCTGCTGTGTCCTGCTGTGAAAACACCTTCAAATCTAAGTGTGACAAAATGAGGCTGAACACCCTCTCAAGTGTTTTATATGATTTTAACAAGACTTTGATTATTCAAAAAAAGTAAGTTTGGACCTGATACCTGTTGTTTTTTGGAATATGGCTCTGAAGTTGGGCGATGATGTGGGGTTTTTTTTTCCATTTTTGAGCCTTAAAGGAGAATTCTGGTGTGATATTGACCTAAAGTGTATTGAAACATGATACCGAGTGTGAACGTATGTCTCATAGCCCATCTCGACTTGTCCCCTGCACTCCAAAATCTGGCGCTAGTTAGCCGATGCTACCAACAGCTTTTTCAGTAGTGGTGCTTCGGCATCGGGATAGCTCTCATTTGCAGCCATCTTGAATTTAGTCACGATAAGTCGAGCAACGAGTAAGAATGAACAGGTATGATAAGGGATCAGATTCCAAAAATAATTCAGTGGAAATGCATGGATTCCAGTTTCTTCCAGTAGCAGCAACTGGAATCCATGCATTTCCACTGAATTATTTTTGGAATCTGATCCCTTATCATACCTGTTCATTCTTACTCGCTGTTCGAATTTATCGCGGACTAAATTCAAGATGGCTGCAAACGCTTAAACTTCGTGAAGATACTGTCTGTATAAATCGCCTTGTAAGTAAACTACCAGTGCTTTTTCAAAGTTCTCAATGTCTCGCTTTTAAATGTCAGGGCCCTCGAAGTCTACCAATGAAGTGTGGAGATACATTGAGCCTCGTAAATGGGTGTAAAACAGTGATTTATTTGCATGGCTAGCCCGATGCGAAGCACCACTATTGAAAAAGCTGTTGGTAGCATCGGCTAACTAGCCAGATTTTGGAGTGCAGGGGACAAGCGAGATGGGCTATGAGACATACGCTCACACTTTCGGTATCATGTTTCAATACACTTTAGGTCAATATCACACCGGAATTCTCCTTTAATATCTGTGAAACTAATCATCTGAGACCACATTTTGTACAGTGTTTAACAAGAGACTTTCTAATGTAGAGACACAGCACTCAAAAAATACTCTATAGAAATGCATGGGGCTAGTTTGTCACGCCAATATGGCCGTTGTCTACACATATCCCACCCCTTCCTCGGCAAAACGTCGACATGTGAATACATTGAGCCAATCATATGGTCTGTTGTGAAGACATCGTGCCAATCATGTGTTGTGATCTCGCCGCTGGAGCAAGATTGGTGTCGTGAAGCCTTAACGCCGCCAAGCAGTTCGACCCAAAGACTGTGCCCGATGAGTGCCCATAAAACGTTGGTATATGGCCGCCGAGTGGAGGGACTTGCCTAAAAGGACTTTGGTTTAACCTGGTACCAGAGATGCTTACTGTAAAATCTATCTGAAAAACTGGGGGCTCAACAACTCTTCAAATGTGTCATTTTATTTTGCCAAGCCAAATTTTGGAAGATGTAAGTACCCACCATTCTAGGTTCTACTGGAGCCACACCCCTGACATTCCATGTCTGGATGCTATTAGTAACAGATATTGACTGTAGAAAATGTGGAGGCTACAGGTGAGATAGTTCTCCAGATTTTGCTGTTTAAAAATGGCTTTTCAGAGTATGATGCCAAAAGCAGTCCACTCTTTGTGAATCTCCCCCACATTTTAGAATGGGTTTTGTTTCACAATTCTCTCCAGGGTGCGGTTATCCCTATTGCTTGTACACTTTTTTCAACCACATCTTTTCCTTCCCTTCGCCTCTATCAATGTGCTTGGACACAGAGCTCTGTGGACAGCCAGCCTCTTTAGCAATGACCTTTTGTTTCTTGCCCTCCTTGTGCAAGGTGTCAATGGTCGTCTTCTGGACAACTGTCAAGGTAGCAGTCTTCCCCATGATTGTGTAGCCTACAGAACTAGACTGAGAGACCATTTAAAGGCCTTTGCAGGTGTTTTGAGTTAATTAGCTGATTAGAGTGTGGCACCAGTATTGTCTTAAATATTGAACCTTTTCACAATATTCTTATTTTCTGAGATACTGAATTTGGGGTTTTCATTATGTCAGTTATAATCATCAACATTAAACGATATAATCACTTGAAATATTTCGGTCTGTGTGGAATGAATGTATACATTATACAAGTTTCACTTTTTGAATGGAATTACTGAAATAAATCAACTTTTTTCATGATATACTAATTATATGACCAGCACCTGTATATATATTTATTTTTTGAGATGACAATAAACTCTCTAACAATGTCTTGTCACTTTCTCTCGCCATCTCACTCTTGCATAAAATCGATTTGCAAGAGATTCTAATTCACATACTGTTCAGTTTCTCGGAGAAGTGGGATGTCTGCTCGTTTTTGGGAAAATGTTAAGTGACAAATAGTACCGGTGTACTTTGACGTGAAAATGCGTACAGGTTGGCAGGTCTGGCTGTGTTGGTTAAAAGACACTGGATTTGAGCAATGAGAACCAAGTCTAAACCTTGGAAGAATCCAGAGATATAGCCAGGTCCTGTGCAGGCTCTTCTTCTGACTCTTCATGTCGGCTCTGCTTCTTCTCCAGGGTACCTCGGCGATGAGACTCTGAGGGTAGCAGCGATCGGAATGATCGCTCCTCTATCTCATCTTCAGTCATAGACTCATCAAACTTCAGAGAGTACTCTGTGGCCACTGACATGCTATCTGTTTTGAAAGTGAAAATTATTTGTCATTATGAGTTTATAACAGTCATTTTGACATTTTACCTACATTTGAGGGTATATCATGGTCCTTTGTTATCAAATACCTTTGTCATCGTGAGGGGAGGGAATGCTGTCACTGGGAGTTGCATTGTCCTGGGCCTCCTCCAAAACGCCCCTTCTTTCCTCAAATGATAACAAAGAAGCGCTCATATGAGCGCCACTGCCACTGTTGGAAAATATAAGTAGCTGATTAAACTCTATGGGAAATACATGTTTCTAGCAAGATGTGTGTCACCATTTCAAAAGGTTCAATTAAATTATGGTGCAGGCACAATATAAACCAAGGGCCTCGCCAGTAATTCCGGATCAATCCCCAGGAATCACATCCCTGTCAAAGACACCTGACAGGTCTCATTTCCCAAAGCATCAACCCTTCCTGAACCTTAATCAGGGCATGAGCCCGATCCTAACCACTGCAATAGGTTCACACCACTTTAAAATGTTGCTTTGTAATAACCGACTTAGAAGCAGAGAAACTAGAAATTGAGGTATAGTCACAGTTACCTGACAGTTCTGGAGGATGTTGGGGTCTGCATTAGAAAAGTGTACTGAGGCTCGTCACAGTGGGATGTGATGGTGGGTGCCTGAATACTCAGCCTGCTGGCTATCTGAAAGTGGGGGAAATATTCCAAATGAACACAAAACATGCAGAAAAAGAAACTGTACATACCATGCTGCACCCATGTATGAACAATGAGGTAGAGACCACAAGAACGAACAATAAAACTGTATGTGTAGGGTATTCAGAGACAACTTTATTTAGTCAACCACAAAGGCTAGCTGTTTCTTGCTAGAGTATGAAGCTTCAGATACATCTAAAACTCCTTGTCCAGTCCTTTCCTGACATTTTTTATTCACTCTAAGGCTACATTTACTCCATCAGTTAAATGTGACCCAATTCCGATTTTTTGCTCATATGTGACATGAGGTGATGTGAATCCTGAACGTCTAAACAGGAAAAAAGCAAATGGATTCTGATATTCGTTTTCAGGCCTCATGCATATGTGGAAATAAATCAGATATGCATCGGATATGTGCCAATGCAACTATCATGTAGAGGGACAGATTGGTTCTCTTTCGAACATTTGTTCGGTATCTCACTATGGGAAGTGGGCATAATCACAATTATGATATCCAATATTTGCAAAGTTTCAGATCAACCAATATAGGCATTACTAATTTCTGGCACATTTTCCTGCTTGGCCAGATGGTGGCGCTATCCCAGGCAGGCCCATAGGGTCTCTGGATATCATCATTATTATAATATCTATTAACCTGAGAAGTTTCAGACCTTTCATTCAAAGCATAGAGCATTTCTGGCATATTTCCTGTTTGGCCAGATGGTGGCGCTATGCTAGGCATATGAATTATATGTGTGAATATCATCACAATAATGATATCCAATATTTTATAAAGTTTCAGATCAGTCACTTAAGGCATTGTCCATTTCTGGCACATTTCCTACTTGGCCAGGTAGTGGCACTATACCAGGCAGGCCCATTGGGTGTCTGAATATCATCATAATCATAATATCTATTAACCTGAGAAGTTTCAGACCATTCATTCAATGCACTGTGACTTTATAACACATTTCCTGTTTATGTGGTGAGATATTCAAATCATGACATATTACAACATATCAAAAATCCCTTCGCAATTTAACATCAGCAACATCTTGGCATCATATTTGCCAAATTTCACATGAATCTGACAAACCGTCTAGGAGGAGTATGTTAAAATTGATCATGTGACATTAGTGTAATTGCCATTCTTTCTGTTGCCAGGTGGTGGCACTATGCCAAATATGCATTATGGGAATGTCAATATCATCACTCCCATGGTATTCAAAGACCTGTGAAATTTAAAACATTTCAAGCCATACATGGTGAATTAAGACACATGTATTGTTTATGTGGAAGAGTATTAAAATTCAGAGTTTTGCCATTTCGTCAAATTACAATATATATAAAAAAAAGCTTCACAATTTAGAAGCATATTGGCATCATGTACAGTATACCAACTTTCACATGAATCGGATCAACCATCTAGGAGGAGTATGTTAATCATGTCCACAATGCACAAAATCCCAATTACCTCACTTCCTGTGGGCGTGGCTAATGGCATGTTAATACAACAGTTGATTGTTTTTGGGAGTTACACACACCCACCAAATTTGGTGTGTGTATCTAAAACTATATGCCAACCACAAGTCACAGTGACATAAGGGGGCGCTGTGGAGTTCTTGGGCCAAGCCCAGTGCCAAGGCTTTTCCCCTGTGTATTCATGGTACCTCTTGACGTGTGTGCCAAATTTCATGCGTTTTCACCGATGGGAAGAACCTCTTTTGGCATCACAATTCATCACATTTTAGTCCGCACAAAATCCCAAATACCTCACTTCCTGTTGAGCGTGGCTAATGCATTGTACATACGAAAGTTGTTCATCTTGGGGAGATACACACACCTACCAAATTTGATGCGTCTAGCTGAAAGTATGTGCCAACCGCTGCCTCAATCACCTAAGGGGGCGCTACTGAGTCCCTGGGCCACGCTCGGGGCCAAGCTCTTGTACCTAACTGCTTTGCGTGACACCTAATGTGTGTGCCAATTTTCAAGACTTTTCACCCATCTTAACCACCTCAAAAAAGGAAAACGCTCTGAGACAAAGTTAGTATAATAATATTAATCCATACAAAAACAAATAGGGCCTTGCGCCCTTCGGTGCTTGGGCCCTAATTAGACGAAGAGAAGAACCTTTATGTGCTCTGTAGATATGGCTGCCTCCACCAGTGGAACGGCAGAACAGGTTAAGGATGTTTAATCACATCCATGCCTCGCCGCCTGCAGAGACATTATTTTAGGAAGAGATCCACATGTTATGTGCATTGTGTGTATGGGCACTAAACATGCCCAGGCGTCGCTAGCGTATCCAGACAGTTGCGACCACTGCCGAGGCATGTCCACCAAAGTTCTGGAACGTCGCCCCCATGTTGCAGCTACCTGCAAGGGGCGACCCTCCTCTTAACGGCCACTCCCAGGCGGGGGAAAACGTTGAAAAGACCACTCAACTGCCACCAATTTGAGACTGGTGGAGGACGTCAGTGCAGCTGCAGCCGACATAGAGGAGGAGGAGGTTGAAGACATGATTTCCAACATCCTCCGTGATGACCAAGAGGAGGACGAAGAAGGGACTTTTCTCCACACAGAAACGTCCTGCCCGCCTAGCTCTAGTTCTTGTAACAAAGAAGGGCAGGAGCTACGGCCGATTCTTGACTTAAGAGTTTTGAACAAACACTTCAGAAAATGTACGTTCAGAATGCTCACGTACAGCACTCTGTTTCGTTCAATACATCCCGGGGACTGGTTCACTACATGCGATCTGCGCGACGCATATCTGCATATTGGCATGTTCAGCTCGCACCAAATATGGCTGATATATATAGGCCATCATGATCATTTTGCCAACAGTGACGCAGAACCATGGATTTCTTTCCATTTATAACATGTTTTATTTATAACTTAAACCAACATTGAGTTAAAATGTTGACTAAATTATTTACTATACTCCTACTTGATGATAATATATAGCCTGCCCCCTAACAGTCCTCTGGGCCTATGTACAAAATATCGAATCATGTGATAGGCCTACTGATATTTTGATGCTGATTGAAGAGGTTGCAACTTGAAGGTTGTTGATATTTCAGTTCCAAAGATAATCAAATTACATTGATTCCTCTCCTCCCAAAGTAACACTGTAGGTCCTACACCTCTCCTCCTAAAATAAATGGTAGGCTCTGTTTTAAGCTACTGCACCAGGATTATGTAGGCTAAGCGGCTACAACACTAGTTTTACAAGCGCACACACTAAATGGAGAGCTATGGTTAAAATGCGGACTGCGCCTTTAAATTGGCGACTTTTTATCTATCAGCACAATGCTACAGTAGGCTATTTCCACTAAATACTCAGCTCAATATTAAGTGCAAGACGTTTACTAAGTATGCCAAAGCTTTGATCTCGCACCGTCACCATAACGTTACATTTTCTCATGGTGAGATGGCATCCTGAAATATGTTTTAGACAAGGGGCGCAAGGTTCACAGAGGTGAACGGCTGGACAAACGCAAAATGACAAGGTGTTAACTAAACAATGTAGTAGGCCTAAGGTAGACAGGCTTTGAATACCTGTATGGTTAGGCTAATCTGTCACAGCTAACTTCAAGCACAGCTTACACGCGCAGAAATTAAAATTCAATATCAGCATCACAAGATTCATTATCAGGAAATCCTGACAGTGTACCCGATGCAAAGCCAAAACGAGGGGGAAAGAAAGAAAAACGTCATTCATGATGTCTTTTTAAATCAATTTGTTGACCTTTACCGTTTCATAGCTTCTGCTGAGAAACTGTGCGCCACACACACTGAACTTGAATCAAGCATTCTTCAGAACGCAGCTGATCAACCCGTCTATTTTCACTTTCAATGAAATCCACTAGTAAGCGGAATACACTACTTGCGGCGTGATATTCACCTCAGTGAGTCCTAGCTGCATGTAAGTATTGACCGCAAAGGCCGTATTTTCACAGGAAGGGTTTACAAATACTTCTCAGTCCCCTACGGGTTAAGTCTAGCCCCCTTTACATTTACCAAAGTTATAGAAGCAGCACTGACTTCCCTCAGACAGTCGGGACTCAGAATATCTGCTTTTCTGGACGACTTATCTCCTGTGCGCTGCAACACAAAGGTGAGTGGCATCCCTGCGATTATGCCCCCGGAGGCATCTCAGACGCATAGTGAAAATATGACTGGTGTGCCTCACAGCACTCAACTGGTGGAGAAACACTCAGAACGGGCTCTCCCCTGGGAGTTGTGTATGAGAGAAAGGTAGTCACGACAGATGCAAGTTGTCAATTAGATCTGGGAGAAGTACGGCAAGGCTACCGTAGATCTCTTCACCTTCACCTTTACGCATTCCCACCACTCAGCCTAAGTTCTCCGACACTCGCCAGAGTAAGAGAGCACAGACTATCTCTCCTGTTAGCAGCCCCGAATTGGCCCAGGAGGCTGTGGTTAGCGGAGATCAGCCAGATGTTAGCCGGAGAACCCTGGCCTCTACCTCTCCACAGAGACTTACTATCTTTGGTTCAGGTGTAAAGGTGTACGCCATTTTCATCTTCCACCGAAGCCTACAATGCCGCCATGGTACCTGACCATGGTCATGAAAGCTCTCTCAGAAGCCCCTTTCGAGCCTTTGGATAGCGTTGATATGAAACACGTTGAAGACGACTTTGCTATTGGCTTTAGTCTCAGCAAAGACAGTGAGCGAAATGCAGGCATTTTTGATTCACCCGACGTGCAAGTTTAATGAGGGTCTGACAGCGGTAACGTTGAGACTGAACCCCGCATTCATTCTAAAGGCATTCATACGTTGGCAAAGCCATAGAGCTTCAATCTTTTCACCCTTTTTTTTCCTCATCAGAAGAGCGGAGGCTATATTGCTTGTGCACTGAAAATGTACGTAGACAGAACGAGAAATATTAGGAACAGCGACCAGCTTTTCGTGTCGTGGGCTCCTCCTCACACAGGGAAGCCCGTCTTAACGCAGCATGTCTCTCACAAGCCAGGGGCGTTCAGCCCCTAGAGAGTACATTCTACTCGGGGCTTGGGCTCTTCTTGGGCATTTTTCCGAGGGATTTCTGTTCAAGATGTATGTGCAACAGACTGCTGGACAAACCCCGACACATTCATTCGTTATTATAGGCTGGATGTGACAGCACTGACCCTGGCGCATACAGTGCGTAGTGCGGGGATTGCAGACGAGTGAAATGAACCCTCAAAGCTAGTCATATCGGACTCTTTTTGCTTTGGAAGGCATGCAATACGGGAGTTGTCCACATCTTCCCATAGTAAGATACTGAACGAATGTTCGAAAGAGAACGGAAGGTTACTTAACGTAACTGTAGTTTTCTGAGAATATGAGTTGAGGTATCTCACCAATATGCCGTTTTGCATAAGTGCACGGGAGAACGCATGCCACTGAATGAGCAAAGAGGGTTGCGCAGCTGAATATAGGTAACGCTGGACTGCGATTGGTCTGTCTATAGACAGACATAGTGCAATAGGTGCTTCTGTGGTATTCTCAAAGAACCACAGTTTCGTTAAGTAACCTTCCGATATTCCGTCATTTTGAACTTACTTGAATCATTGAAAATGCCCACAATCTTTTACCTTTTTGCATTTACATAATCTTGCTTTCACGTGCAAAACTGGCAGAATGGTGAAATTAAAATGAAAACAGAAATGGAAAAGCTGCAAAAATGACTCCCCACCGGAACCGGTAGCCCATTTTGCAGACTTCAAGTTAAAGGAAACTATGTAAGAAATGTATTTCAATCATAAAATGGCCCTGATATGTCACTAGACATTAAGAAATCATGTTCATTTCAAATACTTATATCACTGACAACAGTAGTCCAGCCAGGATATTGTCATTTAAAAAGTGAAGTTGCAGCCCTCAACTGATGTTGATGTTGTCATGTTGTGTTTTGGCCTGATGCGCCACCCTCCACCTATCTACTAATCACAAAGTCAGTAGTGTTTTGGCATCCGGGTTGCCAGCTCTGCTAGTCAGAGGGGAGGGGGAGGGGATACATCGCCCTACAGTAATTGTTGAAATTGAAAGTGATTGTAGTACCAGTTTTGGCCACAATCTTACATACAGTTCCTTTAACAACTAGCCTCTGAAATAGCCTAATAATGAAAGCTGAAGCTTGTGTTATTTTGTGCATTTGTACTGCCTTCTGTATGTTTGCTTTCATTTCAGTTACCCTCTTGTGAGCGTGCGGGTTATCTCAAGTGAAGCAAATAAGTGAACCATGTAAACACAGATATCTGATATGGGCCACTTTGAAATGTAGACCTAAACGGGCAGTCAAAAGATCAGATATAAGCAAAAAATCTGAACTGTGCATCAAGGCCTGCCAGTGTAAACAGCCCATTCAAGAGCGTATTAGGTTTAAGAGTATTAAGTTAAGAGCCTGACTTTATACATGACATTATGATATGACTAACCTGAGGATAACAAACCTGTGTTTCTCTCTGCTGTGCATTTTCCACTTCTATCTGCGATTCAAAATCTTGCTCGGCTTTCACTTTAAGTTGGTGAAAGTCCTGTTCATGAGCTTGTTGCTGGGACTGAAGACAAAAAAAAATCATGGAATAAGATATTACATGCTCTAGATATACACAATATTATAACAATGTGTCCCAGCATGCTTTACTTGCTACCTGGATAATTTCCGCAAATATTATTAAGGTAAGATGAATGATAAGATCATTAAGCTTTACTGTGTTCGGTGGGTTAACCAATGGCATCGCCTGCAATCCAGCTAGTTTACAGCTGTTGAACAATCTCCGTGGAAACTACAGAATTTTCGTCCTGGAAAATCCATTTCAACGCAGTAATCACTTAACGTTTTTCCTTAACTAAGGAAACCATTTAAGGTTTTCTGTGCAGCACCCTTAAGTAAATTCCTTACCTAAGGAGAAATTAAGCCTTAAGGGTCATACTTAAGCAAAAAAAAACAAGGTGCTTTGTGCAACCGGCCACTGTTCACTAGATAGCACCTAGGTTCAAAGAATTCTGATTGTACCAGGAACCTGTTGTCTGTTGGTCAAAAAAAGCGAAGAGAGGTGATACCTTTCACCACTCACTTCACTAACTCTCTCTTATTCAGGGCACTGTTAGTCATACTGTATAGTTCTTGTATTGCACAACTACTGAAGATAAATGGCAAAGGCTTTTAAATGAGTCTTCTCAACTAAAGTACTGTATTTTCCGGACTATAAGTCACACTTTTTTTCATAGTGTGGCTGGTCACTTATAGTCAGGTACGACTTATATATCAAAATATATATAGTGGTAATTTAACATTTTTTTAAATGTTAGTCAGTATGAATTGACATGAACCCTACATGAAACATTACCGTCTACAGCCGCGAGAGAGCACTGTAGGCTTGTGGAATGAGATCGGGAGCTTGGTGAACTTGTGATAATCATGCTTTGTAATTGCCATCTTTTTTCACAGCAAGATTTCTGAAATATGTTGATGGTTATGTCAGATTTGTAAATCTCAATCTGTCCATTTCTTTCCACAAAACCCACCAGAAGTAATTTAAGGGGTTATTTATCAACATTTTCTCTGGGGGGGCATGCCAACGGAACCTCTTATATTCTGTCCCGATGGGGCACAGAGGCTCATGCTTGACACATAACGTTGGGACCCCATGTCGTGATATAGCCCTTTTTTTTTTTTCACCTCTGCCCTTAAAGAAGTCTGTGCTGCCACTGTGCGAAATTAATCAAATTGCAGTGCGTTGAGCTCTCAGGGTCACCTGAGGATTTTAATCATAGTTTAAGAAATACACATACACACACACACCAACAACAACACCCACGACAATGCTAGTGATTTCAATTCACTTGCATGCATAAACTGCCATTCACCTTGAGGACATGAGCTAGGGACAAGGCCTCCTGTTGTGCCAGGGAAACCCCACGTATACGTTCAACATCACTTAGCTGTCGTATAGACTCCTCAATAGAATCCAAGTACATGAGTTCTGCTGCCATGCGCTGTTGTAAAGCACCTGGAGCACACTGCAGCCCACCTAGGAGAGACAGAGAATGAGACATCATCAACATTCCATTTTCATTTTAAAACATTTTAAAACTTTAAAGCTTTTCGTCCACACAAGTGTATTCAGCTTTGTAATAGAAACACACTGTGTCCATACTTCACTCGGAAAACACACATCGCAAAACAAACTGTATTGGATAAAACGCTAAAATAATTGTTTGCATGTAGCATTTAATAGTTTTGGGTATTTTGGCGACTCTAGAGCTCCCCCTAGTCACGGAATATTTATATTTTACCTTGCTGTTGTAAACACTTCTCACAGCTTGGGCCCTACCCCCTGCACACAGTGTATGCACATTAGTTTTGGAGCTGAAGGACTAGCAACAGGCAAAGACAATCTCCAGAAAGCTATATCTACTGACCGGATAATGTTTCACGATTCTAGCAAGATGTTTCAGTCACCGTCAAATTGCAAGGATGGTTTTCCGGCCTGCCAGCTATGCTAGGTGCACGATTCTCCCCATTACAAGTTTGTTTACCATTGAAATGCCTTTGAATTTGTTATATAAAGGTATACAGTGCTGCTTTAACTAACAGTTGTCAGCAAAGACAAGTAACCAAAACTTGTCATTTGATATCCACGTCTGTAGTGTTGGTCTTTACACAGCTGATTTTTTCTGGGAAAAGAATCATACATGTACTTTTTATAGTATATTTATGGTAAATGTGGAGACAATGAGGGGACAATGAGATACTATAATGTTCAATGTAAGTGGATTTTTTGTTGGTAGGCTGTTGCTTGGTTTTATGCTGATACCCAGGGGGCAAAAGGGGTTTTACAGACATGGAATTTTGTAAAAGGTTGTGACCCAGAAATGATGTCTAGGACCTTCAAGGATCATAACCTGGTCAACTAACTACTTGAAACCTACAGCGAGGGTCCAAACAATGCAAATGCTGCTTTTAACACGCAATCATACTAGCATGGTCAAATTCTGTAATCTGTATGATATCTACACAATAGTTTATGCTAGAAACAAAAAGAGCACACCTATTAAAAGAGTGGAATATAAATGTTCATATGCATTCTGCATGTAATGCAATCGAAGATGCACTTAAAATATTATAATTATAAAACATTATATTGTAGTCAGTCACATTTTCTTCCACTTCTTTGACATGAATTATCAAAAAACAAAACTTTGAAAATATGTTTTATTAGGATGAACTAGTTTCACTTACCACATAGCAATTATGGCCCATCAAACATCATAACCATTTCACTCTAAGTGACCATAGCCTATCCAATGTAAGTTTCACTAGCCTACCTGCAAAAGTATCGCAGTTTGTTAGCCTAATTGATGTTTATAGTTATGGTTCTGGTATATATTTTGTTTGCATATTTATTTAACTTAATGCAATGTCTATTAATTGCACAAGTCATTTTCTTTTTTAAAACAAAAAAAAAAGATGTCAGGGGCGCAGTAGGTGCGGGAGTAGGCCTAAGAATATGCGAGTGTGCAGGAGCGCACACAGAAGACATTTATTTCCATTCCAATAACTTCACACATTACATTTCCGTTTGCACGTTTCTTTGTCTCGTTTTCCTACTGTTTAGTTTTTCTCCTCAAACTTGAACTGCTCCATTTCTTATCCTGGACTGCCACCTACTGGATAGAAAAGGCGGTTACACTCTACTTGACAGTATCAACATAAAAATGACATGACACTGTCATGAACATGTCATAAACAAGTCATAAACATTTATGACATAACGCTACTGCTCCATTTCTTATCCTGGACTGCCACCTGTCGTTACTTGACAGTATCGACATAAAAGTGACATGTCACTGTCATGAACGTGTCATAAACAAGTCATAAACGTTTATGACATAACGCTTCTGTTATTAAATGACATTCGTTTTTTGCCATAAGATTCTAGATTTCTTTTATTACATCTCATTATAGGTTTATAATAGAGTAAAATTCGTTGTGTTTTTTTTTCTCCTCAAAAAATAAATAAATGAAAGGGTGTGTGTGTGTGTAGGAAAAAAAAAAGGTGCCTTGTCTTCAGCATGAGTTCAGCAATCTAATTGCTTGGTGAAAGAAACTACTTCGGAGTCTGGTGGTACGAGCTTTCAAGCTTCTATATTGTTTGCCAGATGGTAATAGCTCAAATAGTTCATGGTTGGGATGACTAGGATCATTCAAGATTTTTTTTGCCTTCCTAATGCATCTTCCCTCAAATAACTCCAGTATGGAGGGTAGGTCACAGTCGCATATGGTCTGTGCTGTACGCACAACTCTCTGAAGTGCTTTCCTATTGTATTGAGAGCAGTTCCCATACCATGCGGTTATGGTCCCAGTCAAGATGCTCTCAATGGTGCCTCTGTAAAAAGACCTTAGGATCTTGGGTCGCATACCAAACTTTCTCAATCGTCTGAGGTGGTACAGACGTTAATGGCCTTTTTTTACAGTGTGCTGAGTGTGACTGTCCCAGGTGAGGTCTTCTGAGATGGTAACGCCCAAGAACTTAAAGTCTCTCACCCTCTCCACTGTCTCACCATTGATGTTAATGGCTTCACACTGTTGTTCTTTCCGCCTGAAGTTAACTATCAATTCCTTTGTCTTGGACACCTTCAGAGACAAGTTGTTTCCTTTACACCAATTCATAAGGTTGTTGATTTCGTTTCTGTAGGCTGTTTCGTCATTGTTTGTGATTAAACCGATTACAGTGGTGTCATCTGCAAACTTGATGATGGTGTTGGTGTTGTGTATAGCCACACAGTCATGCGTATACAAGGAGTAGAGGAGAGGGCTCAGAACACAACCTTGCGGAGCTCCCGTGCTGATGGTCAAGGAGGAGGATGTGATGGAGCCCATTCTCACCACCTGTTTTCGTCCAGTATCCAGCTACATAGGCCGCCAGCATTCCTAGACTCCTGAGCTTGCCGTCGAAAGTATATTGGGGACAATGGTGTTAAAGGCCGAGCTGTAGTCTACAAACAGCATCCTTACATAAGTGTCTTTTTTCTCCAGGTGTGTCAGGGAGGTATGCAGTGCGCTGGTGATGGCATCATCAGTAGATCTATTCTGTCTGTAGGCAAACTGGTGACGGTCAAACATCACGGGAATCATTTTGCAGATGATGTTCTTCACAAGCCTTTCAAAACATTTACTCACGATGGGGGTGAGGGCCACAGGTCGCCAGTCGTTCAAGTTGGTGATTTGTTTTTTCTTAGGCACTGGAACAATAATAGATGACTTAAAGCTGCTTGGTACAACACATATGGACAGGGAGAAGTTGAAGATGTCTGTAAACACATCAGCCAGTTGCTCTGAACACACTTTGATTACACGGCCTGGAATCCCATCAGGTCCTGCTGCTTTCCGAATGTTGACTTGCTTGAAAGATTTCTGCACATCAGCCACTGTGAGCATTAGGTCTGGGTCAGAGAGGTGAGAAATGGAGGGGGCTCTTACTGGAGGTTTGATGTTAACCTCAAAACGTGTATAGAACTGGTTCAGCTCATCTGCAAGTGAGGGGTGAGAGACTTGGATGTTGGATTTCTTCCCCTTCAGATCAGAAATCATGTGCAGTCCCTGCCACATATTCCTTGAATCATTCCCTTCCAGCTGTTCCTCAATCTTGTGCCTATATTCTCTTTTTGCTGCTTTGATTGTTTTCCACAGGTCATATCTGGCTTTTTTCTCCAGCTCCTTGTTTCCAGAGGCAAACGCACAATCCCGAGCTCTGAGAGCAGATTTTACTTGGCTATTTATCCATGGTTTTTGATTTGGATACATTTTGACTGTTTTTGTTGGAACAATATCTTCTACACACTTCTGTATGAATCCTGTGACTGTCTGTGTATTCATCTATATCCCCATTTGATGCATCACGGAACATGTCCCAATCAGTGCATTCAAAGCAGCCTTGCAGTGCACTGTCTGATTCCTCAGACCAACAGCAAATGGTTTTGACAGTGGGTGGGCTCTGTTTCAGTTTCTGCTTGTAAGCTGGAAGGAGCAGGATAGAAGAGTGATCCGATTTGCCAAACGGTGGGCGGAGGAGGGGCTTGTACCCATCGCGGAAGGGAGTATAGCAGTGGTCTAGTGTGCGATTTCCACGTGTGTTTACATCTATGTGCTGGAAGTATTTGGGCAGTATCTTTCTCAGAGATGCGTGGTTGAAGTTGCCTGCAATGATAAAAGCAGCCTCTGGATGTAAGCTCTCCGTTTTGCTGATAATCGGCATACAGTTCTTTTTAGCGAGCTCTGCATCCGCTATGCGGTTGAATGTATACTGCGGTTGCTACAACAGCCGTGAATTCTCTTGGCAACCAGAATGGACGGCAGAGAATGGTGAGTATTCTATGTCTGGAGAACAAAAAGACTTGATCGAGTGGATATTCTTACTGTCACACCAAGCGCAGTTAACCATGAAACACACCCCTCCACCCCTGACTTTACCCGATGGTTCTTTTGACCTGTCGGTCCAAACACAGAGAAACCAGTGGGAGAAATAGCATGGTTTGGCGATCTTCCGATAACCAAGTTTCCGGGAGACAGATGAAATTACAGTCCCTAATTTCTCTCTGAAAGGAGATCCTTGCACGAATAACTTCGCACATCTTTTGTCCAAAGACTGAACATTGGCCAAAAGGATGCTTGGGAGCGTGGTCGATTTGCACTGCCTCAGTCTCACTAATACACCGCTCTCCTACCTCTTCGGGCGCCGTCTCGTCCATGGCAACAGTGGGGAAGATGCGTCCCGAGTGAGTGTGGGGTCCCAGTTTAGAAACTCCGGCTCCACATGAGCTGACAGTGAGTTGTTTATGTCCAGTAATGTCACTCTGTCATACTGAATAAGACCGCTTGCTTTTTGTAGAAAAATGAAGTATATACATAGTAATGTTATCAAAAATAGATAGGAAAGATGAGGAGCGAAAAACAAAGCTGCCATTTTCGGCGCTATTGTTACGTAACAAGTAATATATTTTATAATTTAAAATTTATAATCCATAACAAGTTAGGATTAGGATTTGGTTTAAGGTTAGGGTTAGAGGTTAGGATTAGGGTTCATGTGTCATGACAGTGTCATGTGTTTATGTGCAATGTGCGATACTGTACTGTTACCGAAAAGGCAACAACCAAGTAATTATGTGAATAAAAATCTACAACATGTTTGAATGGCCAAAATGGCGAAAATTATAATAAGAGAGAGGAGATGTTGATGTTGGACTTTAAAATCTATAATGTTGGTTTGGCCATTCATTGATTCACTTATCTGCCAAAATTGTTTTTAAGATATGTTCATGTTTCAAAAATTGTCAGAGTACTTGCATAACCAATGCATCATTTGAAAGTTTGTTTTCCACTGTGTCTGTAGATGTGTTTATTTAATTTCTAGCACAAACTATCAGAGACATATACAGTCAGATTAGAATGATGGGATTTGATCGTGACTGTGTAATCAGGTTCACAGTTTTATTTTTGAGGTAGGGACACATCGTTGGAACATATCCTGTGGGTTTTCAGTAGCTTGTTGACCAGGTTGTCCACCCAGGTTGAGATCCTTGGACATCCTAGATTTCATTTTTGTTCAACAACCTTTTACAACATCCCATGTCTGATTTCTGAAGTATTCCCTCTGCTAAATAAGTTGAACCAGCTTAGCTATATGTCTGAACTTATGTTTGATGGAAATTTCAAACACATGCCATTTCCATTAAATGTATGATTATTTTTTGCTTTCTTCGACATCACAATTGTAACGTCTAGTAATTAATAACAACATACAGTAGTTTGCCAACATAATCACATATTTTGAGGCACACAGACATATGTGCAGAAAATGTTAAGTGCTTACCCTGATCATGAAAATAGGTTAGGTTTTTCTATGACCGATGCCAATCTTTAGAAGTCAGGGTCAGCCGAAGGCCTATATTTGGCTGTTATATTCTACCATTCTATATACCATTCTAACAAGATCTGTGGATCTGCTTTGAATCTGTGCAGCCCAAAATCCTCTCGTGAATGATCCTCAGTTTAACCTAAGCAGAGCGGAGCTCAGCCTACCAAGAGCCTTCTTGTGCTGGTGTGTTTGCACTTTACTGTGCTAGTCGGGGGAACAATTAAACAAACTCTTCGGTGAGTGGATAAGTAGTTCTAAGTTGTATTTTAGTATTGTATTTGCATTTCGTTGGCTTGGGTTTTTTATTATTACAGAGAAATGTTAACCATTCCTGCTTCAGTTCCAGACAGGTCATCATTATAAAAGTTATTAAAACCTTCGGGGCTAACCCCTTTCATTTCTGCTGCAGCAGGATGCAGTCCGAGGAGTTGCCGCTTTATTCAGTTAGCCGTAGTTGAAACTAAACATAAGTTTCCCTCACAAACTCTGATTTGGTCACTAGCTTTTCCCAGCTTCTAGCCATTTATCTGCGTTGAGCATTTACTCCATAGATATGAAAACAATTCACACACTGTCGCTGGACACTCACTCGCAACTCACTGACGTCAGGTTCCCTTAAAGGAGCCACACATAGGTCTAAGCTACTGCTATTTTGTTGACTGCTATATCATTGAGCAGTGTTTCCCAAACTTTTTTTCTGGGGACCCACTTTTTAAAAATGACAGACCATCGCGACCCATTCACTTCAGAGCAAACAATCATCCACCAATATTGTTTTATTGTTTTAGGCCACAGGTTCTCAAAAGTTTTCTATGCCCCCCCCCCAAAACTATTCTACAGTAAATACTTTCAAAGCTGTAAAAAGTTTTGTACAAACACACAACCTCAGCCTTTTCTCATCCTGCTTTGAGCACAGTTGTGTTGCATTTTGAGCATCATTAGCGTGGAAAGTTGGAAATGACTACCGAAAAGATACGCCTGTCACGGTATGTTGTGACAGGCTATGTTGTAAGAATGGAACAAGAGGCTTTTGTGCAATAGCCAAAAGATAATGTGCCTTTATTGTATTGTAGAGTTCACAAGGTGGAAAACGTGAGGAAATAATAGCGTTTAAAATGTCCATTTAAACTGTAGCCTAATATAATGTGCTGTAGTGTGTTTTAAATCCGAAATATTAAGGAATGTGAAGAGGTTGCTATTACTTTAAAGAGTGCATCTACAATTGAAAATATCTACAGCCTATGACGCAAATTGAATAGCCATGTCCGGTATACGGATGTCTGCTTTAGTTGACTAGATTTTAATCGGTCAAGCTGAAGAGATGGTGTCCGTTAATGTTTGTGCAAAAAGGCTGATTCATGTCCCTTGCATTTTGCAACTGCGAGGTCCATGGCAGACGCCCCACAGAAATGTTTCATTTTGTGAGTGAGATGTCCACGCTGTCCCCTCTGTGACGCGTTCGCCCCCCAGTTTCAGAGCTATTCTAAATGCACAATTGCACATAGGGCCGTGACTGTAGTTAACAAACTAGATCCTAGTAGAACACTGTTAGCTTTCCTAGCTAAATGGTATAAGTTAGGCCTATTACACAACATAAATTGTGCTGGCGACCCAAATAAAATCTCCTGCGACCCAGTCTTTGGGAACCAATGCCATTGAGGACTATTATGAGTTGTGTCCATCATTGATGGTAGGTAAAATTACTGCAATTAAATTATGCTTATACTGTCCCCAATTCACTTTTCACATTTTTTTTCAAGAGTAATATTATCGGTTATCGTATCGGTATCGGCCACAACAAACCAATAAATATCGGTTAACGTTATCGGCCCTAAAATTCCATATCAGTGCATCTCTATTATATCTGATACATTTTGTAAGCCACAACACAATTACACAATCCCCTTCTATTGTTTGTGCAAGTAGTTGGCCTGTTAATCTAGACTCTTTGCCTCTTCTCGTGCGGCCCGCGGCTGCTCAACTGATGTTCTCACTTCTCCTTGGATTTATAGTTTTTTATTTTTTGAAATAGCCTATATTTCTGGCAAATGAAAATGCTTTTCATAAGTTGATAGTACTGACAATAGTTAGGCTGCGATGTTTAAATTAAAATAATTTTACTGTCATGTTATGGATAGGAATCTAGACCATAAAGAAGCAGACACGTTTGTTTCTTTAGCCAGGTGTAATGCTACTGTTGCAATCAGGAAAACCCTGATGCTAAGAGTAAATAGAAAGAGGAACACGGACATTCAAAAGGAGGATTAATCTTTTTTGTAGGCTAGCATAACCCTTCTGGTTGATATGTCAACGTAACCAAAATAACACTGTTAAAAAATGTGTTTAACACGTTAGTTTGGTACTTGGTATGCCAGACTTAACTGCTGCATAAAGCTTCAAACCTGAACATTTCCCAAAGGCACTGACCTTTGCAAGTACAAGGTAAAGGTAGGATACATAGACGTCAGTCAGAGAAGCAGACACTTGACGGAACATTTGACGGTCACATTGGCATCTTATCAGTTGTTACATTGGAGCATTTCTCATGCTAATAAGTCATTCAGTGATGGGGAATTTGTGATGTGTGTCAGATTTGTTGCTTGCTACACATTCCTGAAAACGATAATTTGTAGCATCTGCCAAGTGTCTCACTTTAAATGAAAAAGAGAAGATCTATTTAAACTGTAGGCCTAAGTCGCTGTTGTAGTGTGGGCATCTTTTTTGAGTTGTGTGGAAATTTATTTTGGCTCTTCATGTTGGACTGGTTAGCCACCCCTGACCTACAGTAGACTTACCTGCAGTTACTACTGGTTCGGCAACACGACTGTTGGGGGCAGGACTGGCATTTCCTTTAAGCGATGAAGACATGGCAGAAGTGCTGTGAAGAGCCCAGTTAGGAGAAGGTGATTCCACAACCCCTCCCTTATCACCAGTTAGGCTACTGCCCTTAGAGCTGGTTGTAGGATCAGAGTCAGCTGAGGGGCATACAGTTGTCCTTCTTTGGCTTGTCTTGCTGTGCACAAATAGGCTGTAAAAGAGAACAAAGGTAGGAAATACTTCAAGAATAAGCAACACAAAAAAACAGATAATTAGTTAATATATAATAATAATAATAATAATAATAATAATAATAATAAAATGTATTTATATAGCACTTTTCAAGCACAAAGCGCTCTACAGACAGACAAACAAACAAACAAAACAAAGCAGAAAACAAAAAAAAGTCATGATAACAATAATAATAATAATAATAGTAATAATAATAATAAATGATAAAATAGTAAAATACCAAACTACAAACTATCAAACACAAACTTAACTAAATATATATAAAAAATGTATGTATATGTAGTTATATACCAAAGAATAACCGATATATAACCAAAGAAAACCGATCAAACCAACATGATCCCTAGATTGTGCTACCAGTTAAGGAAGCCTCAAAAAAACTCACAACTGATCAATCCCTGAATACTTCAAGTTCAAGTTATTTTAACTGTCTGTTTATACTTATAAACTGTATACAACTTGTAGTGAAATGTGAAACTAGTATGCTCTACAAATAGATCAGAGATAAAATAGTAGTAATAAATATACTGCTAATCAGTGGCGGACTGTCAGGGCCTGCTAAAACTACCATTCCTGCAGGTCTAACTGTTTTCAAACTGATGAAAAAAGCATGGGATCGTTTAATATTGTGTGAGTTTACCATTTATTATTTGGGTCATTCTGTGTCAAATCAGATGAGGTTGTTGCTGCACTGTCTCAGATTTTGTTCAAACCTTGTCTATATCAAGAATGGGTCCCATAACTAAGGCCTGTAAAATATTTCTGTTCAAATCCTGTCTTCATATTATTTTCAGCCCTTGGAATTACTTCAGTTTTACAGGCTGAAAATCACATTTTCTGGCAATCATTGTTTGGGCATTATTATAATGACAAGTATTATTCATAGACAGCCCAAACTTTGTAGGGTGGAAGACAAACTTGTTCTCAGCATAATTGAACCATTAAAAGTACGACATTCCCATTCATTGTCTCCAAGGCACTAGATTGGGGGGAAAAAAGTGCAAAAAGTGTGACATTGAGGGCAGTATAGACTTGTTTCTGTACGCATTTGGTATCAATCATTATTTATTTCTTTACATACTATATTTGATTAATGTTGTACCGATATTCTCCACATATAATGGGCTTGAAGATTTCAAGGATTAAACAAAGGGAGGTTTTTTTCATAGAATTAAAATTGTATTTGGGGTAGCTAGTAGGCACTTGAGAATATATGTTAAAGTAGCTCAGTGTATGGCATTTAGTGTACAAAGTAAATGCCCCCCCCCCTTTAGTCCTATGAACATTACCAGAAAATGCAATCACATATTGTTTTATCCTTAATATCGTCACATGCATTTGTTGCAAAGACTTCAAATATTGGCTCAACATTAATAAAGTATTGTACTTACAGACAAAATAATGATAGGTGCAATGTAGATACAAAATAATGAGTTTATAAGACCCTCAATATCACCAGTTTTGCACTTTTTTCCATATCTTATATAAAACTAATGGGCATGCAGTACAAACTTTTAACTGTCCAATCATAACAAAAACATGCCCATCTTCCACCTTACAATGTTTGGGCAGGCTAGGAATAATACATTTCAAGATATTAATGCCCAAACATGGCCTCCAAGATAAGGCATTTCTGAGAGTGTAAAAATTATACAAAATCAAGGGTGGTAAAATGAAAGAATAAAATAAAACTGGACAATCTCCTGTAGTTTTAATCCCATTGTGAAGGTCGCCATAGCGGCCACACACCGAAAGCATTAACTCCCTTTTTCATTAAATCTTATGTTGATTTTTCATAATTATATGCTCACACATTTTGATGTTTACATGTCTACATTCATGCACCCTCTATGTTTAGCAACACTACGTGGCAACCAGGTAAAAACGTAACACATAGACTTTTGCTTTCATACAACATACAGACTTTATTGCTTAGTTCAATGGTACGTGATTGTGTGGTTGAGTGCACGCAACTTATCAGTTGTGTTCTGTTGTTAATTAGAGTTTGTTATTTAACGCATTTTGTTGATTCAGACTCCGGGAGCTGTGTGCGTCATGGTATTTGATCCGGGCGGACTTCCTGACTGTCAAGACAGAGCGGCACGTTCCGCTGGTTTAAATTATCTATGGCCACATCCTTTTCACATCTTTGCCATGGGGGAAGGAGGAGCCTTTTGTGTTTATTGTCTTTCTGGTTGGATTCTTTTGTGTTTATTCCCAAATGTCTTTGTGTAGTTTATTTATTGCTAGCATTATGTGAGGTTATCGTTTTGAATGTTTTGGTAATGTCTGAAAGTTAATTGATTTTGTTGTGTTCCCCTTTTAGTTATTCATGGTCTGGCCAGTCTGTATTTAAGTTCCCCTTTGTCTCCTTTTGTCAGTTCTTGCTGTGTGTTCATGTCGGAGGTTTGCATCGGAGGTTAATGTTTATTATGTTTAGATACCCTTATTTTGGGCACAGAAATTTATTTAAAAAAGTAATTTATTGATCTTTGGTAATAAAACCATTTTTGCGTAATTTGCAATCCTGGCTCCCTGTGTCGACTGCTCGATCCCTCACACCCATAAAACAAGCACTCAAATGAAAATGTGCATCTGTAGGCTACTGCACGAAGGTGTCAGTTAAAAGAAATAATTAGTGTGTATAGCTTGTGTTTTTTCTAGACCCTTCAGCTAGTGTGCTAAAATGTATTGGTGTGGGGGGCGCCGTGGCGCAACTGGTTACAGCGCCCATACCATATACGGGTCCCCGTACACGCTTGCTTCCGGTCACTCTCTTTACTGTCCTATCTGATTAAAGCCAGAAAAAAAAAATATCATGGTGCATCACAGAAAGGCAAGTGTGGATGATGAAATTTGCGTCATCCGCCCCATCCGCAGACCGTAGGTGTCGAAGTATACTTACTACCTTAGCCTTTTGTAGCGAACACACCTGTTACTTTACCGTTACTGCATGGCCAGGGTTGCCTGGTTCTAGGGAAATCCTGGCAGAGGCTCACATACCTATGCAATGAGTAGACTGAAGCAGCCCCTGTTGTACTGTCAGTGTCCAAGCCTTTAAGAGAACTGTGTGTAGAGTTCCCCTTAGAGCCCTCTTTCATGGAACCCAAACACCCAGGCTCTATGACTGCAGACCAGTCATCTCGCAAACCCTCCACCAGTGTGACATCAACACTTGCCTCTGATGAAAAAGTGGATAGTTATATTAGATCAGATAAATAATATAATCAAACCAATTAGAAGAGCAAATCCATCCAACATGCTAAATATTGATGTATTTAGACAATAATACAGAGAATATTGCATCTTAAAGCGATGGTTCGGAGTAATTCCCCCGAACCATCGCTTTAAAGATGTAAGGCATGCAATCAGTCCTTTACTATGAAGAACTGATCATATCTTACCCATGTCTAGGGAACTAGAAGCAGAGCAGAATGATGATGCATGAGATCCCACTGGGGAGAAGGACTGTGTGTCTGATTTCTCATGTTTTAAGTCATCTTGAGGACTATTTCCTTGCTTGTTTGCTACATTGCTGATGCTGTAATAAAGACATTCACAACATAGACATAACAGAGTTCATAACAATTTTCTTAAAATATGTATGTGGGAATGCTGTAACAATTAATGCTCCATCAGGGACGCCTTCATAGCAACACAATACAGGAATTTATATTTTGTTTTTTATAGCCAACTTGTCTTCAAGTTGTCTATAAGTAGTCTTCAAATTAATTTACATACATTAATCATGTGTTCCATCAGCTGCTGCCAGGTGTGAATTTTATTTCAAATACAAGTACACTTAAATTAATGAATTCATGCATAGAGCATATTTATTATATTATGTCCGAAATCCTTGTAATAATAATCTAGCCAAAAAATGTCTGGTCCCTGTCCTATAACAGAAACATAGGCTTATAAACCCAAGACTTCATACTACATTACATTCACCATTTGACATATTTGTATCTATTTCTAAAACTTTCAATAGCCTACAATCACAAATTCCTGGAGGCATTGGAAAGATTATGAAGAAATTCAGTGCATAACAATTAAAATACCTCAAGTCAATCAACAACTAGAAACTCTGAAGATTAAGGTTTGTGTAGTCCAAGTGTAGTTCAGAGCCAAAACAGTCACTGGCTTGCCAAAGTGCACACAATCTAAGACAATATACTCCAATACTGTTCATAAAATGCTACATGAATACTAAACTACATGGCTGAGAAAACTGAAATCTGTTTCAATCTAAAAAGAGGAGATGCATTGACATACCTATGCCTGTTTGGATTCCTGATGACTGGTTTACTGTTGGAGTTACTACCCTGTGAGGACATGTTATTCTCACGATGGCCCTCAGAATGACCAGTGGAGGAGACAGGACTAGATCTCCCACTTCTCCTGTCAGACATTACTGGGTAAAGAGAAAATATAGTGGAGAGCATCGTCAAACAGAGTGGGAGATCCAGTCCCAGACTTTACAAATACAGAATACAGAGCTACGGTGAAGGACTAAAATGATACAAGAAATTAAATGCCAAAAATAAAAAGGGCGAAATTACAGTAGCAATTATCTAAGATGCTGAACATTACATAGAACATTATTATAATTAAAGCAACACCAAAGCACTTTTGTCGCACACACGGTATTTGTTTATCCAGCACCGGCTTTGGAAATAACCATGTCCACAGACAAGGTAGAGTATGTTGAATGATTTTATGAAAGTATGATGTATTGTGACATCAGAAGCAAGTCAAATTTGTAGTTTCTTATGTCTCATTCCATCGAACTACAGGTCCGCTACCCGATCTGGCAAACTCGGATAGTGCGGTTATAGCTGATAGAGGGCCGCAAAGCGTTCGCCCGTTCGCCCTGTTACGAGTTGATGAACCACTGAAATGATTTTGGAAACATTACAAGGACAAAGCTTGGGATTTGTGTAAAGACATAAAAGGGAAACTGTGGTATCCTTCTACATCAAGTCCGGTCAAATTATTCATTATGTTTTAAATCAGACAAGAGGCATTCCTCTTCACTGCTGAGTACTGCACTGATAATAAGCGAAGCTGCGAAGGTGTTTCTACCTTCTTTCCTCTACCATTAAAGTCTATGGCAGCCCATAGAACCGTCTCGTAAACTTGGCACACTCATTGGAGACAGCACCACTAACTGGTCAAAGTTGGACGTGTGTTCACACGCGTATCTTTTGACTTGTTTGCCCGATTTTCCAAGTTGAGGTACCGTTGGAATCCTTGGACCAAGCGAAGTTCAACGCCATATTGGATTTTTCCGCATTTTTCAAAAATCCAAAAGCTTTCCTTGGTCCCACATTTTCACTATATTTGGCACAGACTATATTCAGACCATGCGTTACAACGGGAATACTTTCTGGAGCCATTGACAAACACGTTCGCCCATGTCAGCTAGTATCTCTGCAATGCTTTCATGTATCAAAACCTAATTTAGTAAATGGACTCATGACACCATTGTGAGGATGCACAAGAAGTTTGACCTTTGACTTCTAGGTGGGCACTGATATTAGCAAAAAATTATTTTGGCTTGAAACTATTGATGTGTTTGGATTTAAAACTTACTAGCTGTGTTTGTTAATACTATGGGAGGTCCTTAGTCTGATCAATACCAATCTGGCCGTCATATTGGATATTACCTTGGAACATGAAAACATCTCCAAAAGTCACAATTTTTGGCCGTTCGTCACAAAACTTGGCATAGATAAGTGGTCCCCAAACTACTGCCCGCCACCTTATTTTGGGTGGCCCAGCAAAACATTTCCGTGGTATATAGCATCTGGCCCACACGGGAGTACGACATCGTCAAACTATGACTCTGTAATTTCCCCCATTCATTCTCTATGGCGAGTCTTTAACAGTACACATGTAATACTCTTTTTGTCCACTGGTGTTTTTTTGGCGCTGTTTCACGTTTGCTGTTGAAAAGGGAATGAAATGTAGGCCTACCTGCAAACAATGTAAGAGGCCAATACTGACTTCATCAGTGCTCAAAGTATTCTAAAAGTTTATCAATGAATTGTTAATAACTAACTATCTTCTATTCAAGTCATATTTCTGGGACTTACTGGGATAATTATTTCTATTTTTATTCACTCGTTCAAATGTTCATAGAGTTCACAAAGTTCTCATCAGGTGATTTCAGATGTTTTTGCCAGCACTTCATAAAACTGTCATAGTTTGAGAACTTTAAATTATTTGTAGGATATTGCTTGTTCCCACATTTTGAATAAAATACTTTTGGGACTCCCTGCTAATACTTTTGGGAATGCTAAAGTCTTTTTTATTAGTATTATTTCATTTGAGCTACATTTTACGCTATTTATGGTTACTGATATACTCTGAGACTCTGGCCCTCTCTTAGAGCCAGGCCCTCGGAAGAAAAAGTTTAGGGTCTACTGGCATAGATGATCTTCAGTCTAAGCCTTACTAATGTCTTGCTTTTTGAAGACAGAGTCAAAAGCATTCACCCATTACAGCCAATGAAAATTGGCAGCAAGGCCGCCAAACAGGAAGTGACCATATATTTTAGCCAATTTTGGTTGTTTGACATGAAACTTGCTGTGAGTGCTTACACCCATATGTCTGATTTAATAGCATTGAGCTGCCATGATAACTCCAGCCTGATGAACTGCTTGGTCCCCTCATTGCTGCTTGCAGCTATATTTAGCTGTGTGATTTTTGTGTGCAATATTTCGCCCGTAAATTTGGACTTGAGCTAATGTTCAGCAAAAGTTTCCATGATTGTACTATGCGATTGCATCTTGTATACAGTATCATCCATCCAAAACAGTGCAGGAGGTGCACTGAAAATCCTAACGCTGAGGCCCAAGAGAGCCCACATTGCTACTTCCCATCATATGAGAGCAGTTATATTTACCGGAATAATAATGTAAAGCTGACCTTTGCTACTGCTGCTGTGCAGATTCTTGGTGAAGATGTTAATGACACTGTGTGGACTACCCTTTGTCAGCTCTTTCCAAGCAGCTGTACTGGCATCTTGAGGTATTGCACTGGTAAACAGCTTGCATTTGTCCCTCCCACTGCTGAAGACAGAGAACTGGTGCAAAGGTGAGCTTTCCTGCTGAATGCAATCGATGTCTAGAACTGTAACATGCATGGATGGTTGTTGGGAATTGGCTTTCCTTTCAGTCAGGCTGCCATCACTGATGGAGCTTGCATTGGAGCTATAATCGTCATGGTGGAACATGATTTGCTCTTCTTCAGCCTGATCTAGGTTGCCGTCCATCAACTTGGAGTTAGAGTCAGCAATGCAAAAGGGTATTTTATTTTTTGCAGTTTCTGCCGTTCTTTCTTGTGGTTCTCTGAGGGTGTACAAATTTCCCACTCCAGGAAGAGTTCCATCATAAGTGGTCAGGCCTGTACAATGCAGCTTCTGAATTTTCTCCACAGAGTGTTCTGGCTTTGCTACAATGTCAATATTGGAGCTGGCCATTCTAGCCCAGTGATTTGGCAAGTCCACACTCAACTCTGAAACACACATTTGGCTGCCCTTACAAGTGAGTAGCAATTTCCGGGCCTCACTCTCAATTCGGTTGGAGAGGGAAGTAGCTGTAGACTTTAAGACTTCTAGACGGCTCATTCTGCTAGTCATGGTTGTTAGAGAGCCGGGGAGGGCTGGAGCATGCAAACAGGTGGGACTAGGAGCAGAGTTCTTCCATTCTTCGCCCGGCCACTGGGGAAATGTTTGTTTAGGTGGGGTTATCAAAGGAATAGCCACACTTTGTCTTGATGGAGAGCACTGACCATCGCCTTGTACCCAGGATGACTTTGTTGGTAAGCCTACCTCATTCCTGCTAACATACACAAAAGAGAGGGCAATTTAAGATTAATACCAATAAAAATGTGTAAATACACAAGCATCCAGATAAACATTTTCCCTCAACAAGCAACAAGAGGAGATAGACATTATTTTGTTGATTGCATTGATTCTGTAAGGCCAGCAATTTGCATACTTAAACCAGTGGAAAGGTCTCATACCATCTAGCTCAGGGGTCTCAAACTCCCGGCCCGCGTCCGGCCCAAATCCGGCCCACGACGTATGTCAAAATAATAATAATCCGGCCCTTGAGGGTATTTTTAATTGCGACAAACAACGATACTGATTAAAATAGACGATAGATCCCAGTACGGTGACAAATCTCATTTGTAGGCTACTCTCCTCCACTATTTGCTAGACATCCAGAGCTTGGTTCAAACCCTAAGTCGCTGCACAAAGTTTTCAGGAAATACTTGTATTACATGCGAGAAACACAGACGTGCATTTGTAATGACGCGATGCATGCCATAGTTTTGCATAAATTGAGGCAGAAATAGGCCTACACCAAATGTTGAAAAACGTTCACGTGTGATGAAGTCTTAGGTAGGCTATGTTATTCACCTATTCTGACTCTGAAGGAGAATATCCTTTTGGAGATTATGATCGATCGTCTATTGACAGTGATAGTCACGGAGCGTCTGTGAATGGAGGTGCGTCTTTGCGTGTTTACAACGGTGTCCACTAAGCATAGGCTACCATGCTTATTTCGACCCTCTGCCCAACATAGCTCGGAGGTTGCAGTGGTTATTTGTGATAGTGTCCGTAATGGACGTGGTACAGACAACAGGGCTAGTAGAAATAGGGCGCTGAAGAACTACAAAGTCACCCTCGATAGGAACTGATTTGACCAGGTTTATTGTAGGCCTTGTGGTTATAGGCCAGTAATAGTTTACTATTTCTGGTATAGGCCTACATCTTAGGTGTTTTCCTGTTAATTTGTTATGTGGGTAATATGACAAAAAAGAAAGTAAACCTGCTCAAATATGTTCATCCAGTATTTACTGAAAGGTGCATAATTTGAGGCGCTTGCCATCCAGTGGCAAATTAGATAAATGTACCCCCTTCATAAACTTTTGTTTATACTGTACTCAAAGATTTTTACATTTACAGTAGGACTCTGACCACTTTCAAGCCATGGCCTTTTGAAATTTTGATATAAAAATCCAATGGTGTTGCTTTCTTAACCCTGACGCCGATTGCCAGGTTTAAAAAAGTTATGAGAGGAAAATATTTTTATTTGGTGTGAAACATGCACATAGGCCTACCTGTTTTTATGCTTTTTTGTTTGTTTTTAAAATTTGTATTAATATTTATTTTATCATTATTTTATTTATAAGCTACAAGGTTGCTAGCACAGGTGTCTTAAATAGATAAAAATACTTGCACTTTCTGTTTGTAGTTTTGTGTTTGAAAATACAGAATTTGAAAAAAAAACAAAAAAAACATTGCATTTTAGGAAATAGCCGTTCTTTTTTGTATTATTCTTTAACACTGATGTGGCCCTCCAATCAGATGACATTGGCAGAAGTGGCCCCCAGCTCATTTGAGTTTGAGACCCCAGATCTAGCTGATCGCTCGCTCTCTCTCTGGTTTGTTTTCATTGTTTTATATTTGATGTATTGTTTTATCTGGTGTATTTAACATCTAACTTGTGTTATAATTTGTTAAGTTTATGTTTAAGTCTGTTATTTGGTTAAGCTTACTTCGTTCTGGCATCCAACTTTTTATATGCCTATCTGAATTTGACCTTACATTCAATTTAAAGGGATACTTCATCGATTAGCATTAAGCTTTGTATCAGTAGAACCCTGAGAGGAGAGATTTCTGAAATTTTTGTCTGGAAAAAAAACCTCAGATGATGCAAAAATCATCATTTTGCATCATCTGAGGTTTTTTTGGCCAGAGGCTGGAGACTACATTGATATTACATTGGAGTTGCTTGGTAGGGCAGCGAAGAGCAGTGAAAGGCAGGGGATTCTGGGAGTTGTTGGCTTTAATCCGGATGAACCAAAAATACATTTTTGGCTTTTTCTCGGTCAAGAAGGCACTGACTTCAATGATGACTCCACATTTCTAATACATAAATGACTTAATTTAAATACACATTCATCTTCCCAACGGTGAAATGCTCCTTTAAGTGATATTGATGTTTACATTTAAGTTTATGGTTTATTAGTAAATAAATCATCTTTTTACCACCATTTATCTATTTTCGTGTGCCATGAGAATACATTGGTAATTATTCAGATTAGTCAGATTAAATGCAGTTTCTCGTAATATTTACCACTGCTTCACCATTCTGTCCTGTTCAAGACACGTTAAAACGCAACATTTTACAATACCAATTAATCACACTATCGAACGTGGAATGAATGATTTAATGAGTCTGTTAACGCTGGCTTAGGAAGCTAAACAAGCAGTTGACATTGCTTATAGAAACATTAACTATGTATGTACCAATTAGCTAATAGCTAGAATAAGCCTAGGCATGCTTTCTTAGTCAGACTTGTAAATTGCTGTTTCTTAACTTGAGTTTAAAACATTTGCTTTAACTCACTAATGCTATCATAATGTCATTCCGTGTCAAAATACACTTACTTGGTTATACTGTATACAGTGGGCAGTGCTTCGACTTGGCCAGCTTCACTCGCGGTCCGCGCGTGGGATCACGCGGTATCACGCGACTTTAATTTGTATTTTTCCAGTGAGACGCTGCAACAACCCAAACAACCGGTAGATGGCTCAAGTGAGCAGGGTGTCTCGTAAAAAGAAATGGAGCCTGGAAAATCCTACACAGACTTCACTACAGACTTTAGCAGACTGGTTTAGAAATAATTTAATAGCCAGAAATATGCCTGCCCTGCCCTAATAAAGAAATATTTGGTTAACTACGAGTGAATCCCGTTTGCAGCCGTAGAAAAAACGCAGGACAAATTAAAACCCAGGACAAATTAAACATTCTGGTTTTCTCCAAGTGCAACGATGATAGACAGACATCATTTGGACAAAATATAGAGCATAATAACCTCCGTTGCTCAGCCAAATGCCTTCCTGTTACATCCTGTTATCATGGAGTTACAAGCGATAAACGATTTTGGATGGTCACAAGTTTACTTCATTAGCGGTTTATTTATTTTTTCATTATTAAAGAGTGTTTTTCATTTAAAGGTTTGACTTCGTGCTTATTCAGTAGAGCATTTAGTGCTCTCCCCAATCCCAGACGTTCACATTGCATGTTTGTTTGTAATGGATGCAACTGCGAGATAGGCTATGCGTTTGACGGAAATTAGTTGTTAACAGACATGAACCAAGACATATAGCCCAGCAGCAATCTAGGGACTGTTCGTTATTTATTGAAGGGGCCACCGGAGGAATTTTGAGTGCTTCAGTTGCAAGTTGCATGACCCTCTCTTGCCTGCTAGAAATTGTTCAATGACCCTCCGACAGAATTGTTAAAAAAGACATGACCCTCCCCTGCCAATTGTTGCTGTCTTCCGCCCGCGCCACAGCCACACACTGTGATAACTTTCTTAAATCAATCTTTCCCGTGAGCTTGCATGCTACCAGTCCTTCCTTTTCCAATGTGTTGCGCCTGTTTGCACAATTTCACAAATAATCATATGTGATTAATAATATGACAAATAATCCCTGTGCGCGGGACCCGAAACAATGCATGCCAACTTTTTCCGTGTTTATGTATTTTAACTTTCCCCCGCTGTCTTGCCGTTTTAATGTTTTCCCGTAGAATATCCCATATTTTTAATACTCTCATAACAGCCCTGCCATCGGGCCTGTCTCTGTGTTGCCCTTTTGCTACCCCTTGCCCTTTCAACGAAACAGATGTCTTCAAATCATCGTTTTCCTTGCTTGAAGGCGAACTTAGAGTGATGTTAACCTATTTAAGTTTAACGGCGTGATTGTCGTGAGAGCACGATTCATTGGCGCTTGCATGTTCGGCCTTATGTCTACGTGCGCACCTGAGGCTACTCAGCTACAAGAGAAAGAATTTCCCCTGTTTGTATGTTCACTGCAAGTTGGCCTACCATAACTTACCAACTCTGCACTGTAGACCCTAACTGGCTATTTATATTTTTCTGTGAAATAAGCAAATGTATTTGTTCAACTTTATGAAGCAGAATTACGCATAGGCTACTTGGAACATAATACATTTAACAAAGGACAGATGTATGTTGCTAGTGACAAAATATTAACTTTCAGTGTTTTTACGATGTCTTTGTCATGGGGAAGTGTTTTTCCCCATGCATTTATTCTAGGTTACTGTCAGTAATTGACGCGAGAGAAGCGGGGTCTGTGTTGTGTTGCGTTGCGTTAATTTATTTTCATTGGGCATACCTTGCCGTGCCGTCCACAGCTCTTCAGTTCTGACAAAGCCAAATTTACTCCTTTTGAAACAATGAGTGCAGGAAACGCGTTTGTATGGTTATATTGCTTGACGGGGGGGGATCCCAAGCAGCTTTCAGCCATAAGGCTACTTTGAGAACATTTCAATTCACCCGACACTAATATTCAAAATGTTGAAAACTATTTCGACATAGCCTATAAAGCAGTTTAATTAAATGGAATGTTAGTTGTAAACAAAAGAGCTACTTGGTGAGGCTTGGCCTCACAGATGCGCTCGTGCCTTAGATGGCAGGAAAAATCTTCACGATAGGCCTATTAACTAACCACCCGATTCACGTTGGCTGGGGGGAAGGGGGGCCATCAGACATTTGTGCCCAGTTAATCTGCCCTGCCCCCAATAAATCACACTTTCCCACCTCTGACAGCTTAAAAGAAGTCAAGAGGATTCCTTACTCACAGACCTATTCACAAACCTGTGAAAAAAAAAGCAAAAAGCCTACAACTCTACACATCCAAAAGGGTAGAAGCTTCCAGTAGGTGATCATAACTTTTTTTACCGTTTAGTCTGTTCATCGGCGCAGCCTACGACGATGTGAATTAGTGACAGCTGTTGTCGCTGTAAACTTAAAGGAACCGTATGTAAGAAATGTATTTCAATTAATCATAAAATGGCCCTGATATGTCACTAGACATTAAGAAATCATGTTCATTTCAAATACTTAGATCACTGACAACAGTAGTCCGGCCAGGATATTGTCATTCAAAAAGTGAAGTTGCAGCCCTCAACTGATGTTGATGTTGTCATGTTATGTTTGGCCTGATGCGCCACCCTCCACCTATCTACTAATCACGAAGTCAGTAGTGTTTCGGCATCCGGGTTGCCAGCTCTGCCAGTCAGGGGAGATGGGGAGAGGATACACAGCTCTACAGTATTTTGAAAGTGATTGCAGTACCAGTTTTGGCCACAATCTTACATACGGTTCCTTTAAGCTCCTCTAAATAGTGTAGATAGGCCTACGTGCTATGTTGCTTGATTTTCTGTAGCCTAATAAATGCAGCCTGTAGCCTAGGTTACTTCAGCAAACCCAGACCAGTTGTGGCATCAGTTTAAAAGCTTTTAAAAGCAACAAGAGGCTTTTTAGCGCAGTCTCACTTATCATTGATGAGCACAGGAGCAGGCTGACACCTGAGCATGTTGAAATGATCACCTTTGTGAATAGAAGAAGAATCTCTCCATCATGCTCAGACTGCAGCCAGGGCAAACAGTAGAAATTGAAGGGAGTATGGAGATGGAGCAGTAAAGTGTGGAGGAGATAGCAATACTGTAGAAGGGTGACAGTTATTTGGGTTGTTATAGCCAATTCAGTGTGTGTGGGGTAATTTGACTATTTTCTACTCAGGTTGCTACTGTGTGTGTTGCTTTTATATATAATTTTAGATTGTTTACAATATTGTTTACACTGATGGCTTTTTTAAGCCTTGGTTTACACTCTTGAGCAGAGCACTGATGCCAATTCAGTTTGTGTGGTTAATTGACTATTTATTTTCTACTCAGCTTTTCTGTGTGTTTTGCTTTTTTATACAGTTTACAATATTGTTTTGCACTGATGGCTTTTAAGCCTTGGTTTACACTCGTGTTGTTCAAGAGCAGAGCACTGATGCCAATTCAGTTTGTGTGGTTAATTGACTATTTATTATTTTGTGTTTATTTAACCCTGTTAAGAATAAACAGGTCAGCTTCTCATTACCAACCACTGTGGATTATTCAAACTAACCTAATTAAGTTGGCTAGTTGTTCTTAAGTGTAAAACCCTTTTCAACATGAGTAACAACAAAATATAAAGTAAATATCTTTAATCTTTAATACATGCTTGGATCAGCCGGTATCGGTATCGGCCGATGCTAAAAGCTACAATATCGGTATCGGATCGGAAGTGCAAAAAGCTGGATCGGGACATCCCTACAGTCCTTGGCTTTGGAACCCATTCTTGATATAGACAAGGTTTAAACAAAATCTGAGACGGTGCAGCAACAACCATATCCGATTTGACACGGAATGACCCATTTAGCAAGTTATAATTAAAAAGCTGACTTTTTTTTTTTTAATGCTACCTTAGCTAGCTGGCTAGCAAACAGATAGTAAGTACAAATAGATTAAATAAAATACATAGTTGGATGAGCTGAATTTTATTTTCTCTAAATCCGAATACTGACCAATTACACTGATAGGCTTCAAGGGATACCAAACACTTGCAGACTGATTGATGGCTCAAATAAGATCCCTAGCAAGTCCGGTGAGAAATAATCGCCAACTTATAGGTGAAATCCCAGAAGTCTCTCATTAACCTTTTGAGGCCTTGGCTATTTTCAGTGTAATGTCCTACCTTTACTTTTAAACTCTATATTTAAAATCTATACATGCTATACCTTGTTTTTATCAGAACAGTCTATGCTACCCATATCTAGGAAAGTATGATGTGATAATACTTGCATATGTGTTATACCAGCCTTTATATCAATATATATTTGAGTCTCTTTTTTTCATATGTTGTATTCATGTCAACAGGAAGCATGCCGGTAGAAATATATATTCATATTAGTGTAGGCGGGATTGTCTGGAATCTGGCAATATCTGGAAATCTGGTATACTCTATGGCATAGCAATTTATGGCATAGCAATTTAACATATATTCATGGATTTCATCAGGTCCCTTGCCACAGGTGTATAAAATCAAGCACCATGGTGCTTAATTTTTATACACCTGTGGCAAGGGACCTGATGAAAACCATGAATATGTACTGACAAAAATATTTTACTCATTATAAATTGTTTTATTCACTGAAGTCTAATCCCCTTGTAAAATTAAAATATGCAAGTGGTTGGGTCATACATTTGCGGCTATCGGTCTGCCTCAATCTTTTATTCTACATTTTAAATTTGACAATCTGTCACAATATAAGATTCAACTAAGTTGTGGATTAAAGGGAAAATGTTTTCACTGTTCTAGCAGTATTGTGGCTGACTTGACAATATATTTCAGAATATGTTAATCATTAATTCATATACAACCTGAATTTTTTTGAATTTGTAAGAGGTCATAGTATGACACTTCACCAAAGATTTCAAATAGAAGCTGATCTAATTTTGCTCAGCATCACCAGCAAAATGAACACTAAACAAAACACAATTTTATACCATTGACAATACTCAAAATATAATTACACTTCTGTGGCAGTGTGGCTAATGTCCCTACAGACAAACTGAAGTATGAAAACCGTTGAAATTGTACAGAGAGGTTATAGCAAGACCTGTTTCTGGAGGAAGGGAATCTTCTGACTTTGTGCAGCGTAGCGTCAAATCAGTGGGTGCAAATCTTGCTCAAAACTCCACCAATTAAAGTAATTTTGCCCTCAACCGAATATTTGAACTTGGAATCTACCGTAAATAGAGCCTAGGAAGAGTCTTCCTTTAAACTGACAGCTACAGTAACTACAAATTTCATTCATCATGTCCATACTGCAATGCATAGTATTGTTTACCAAAAGTTTTGATAGTGTGAAATCTTATAAACCACAGGCAAATCCAAGTTAGCAAATTTATGCAATTCTGTCCTGTGGTTTAAAAAAATCACGATGTGAAATCAAACCTTAGTGCTGGAGACTGTTGTTCAGACACAGAGATGTCACCACTAGATGCACTTTGGGGTCGATTTTGATGTTTATTCTCCTTATCCGACTCATTGGAGGGCTGGTACAGAGGTGTCTGCAAATATACACTTATCTCAGTTAATCTCTACCAATTTGATGGAAGCATTATATTATCATCATGAAAACCATCAGGTTGAGTATAGAAGCATTTAACTGTGTGTACTGAGACAGTACCGACAACAGTTCTGCTATTTGCTACATCTAGTCTAAATACAATTAAGTTACTTTTTATGTTCAAGATTCTACAGAAATGTGTTCACTTTACAGATTTCCATAGTTTTATTCCAAACGCCTGATAAACTGTGAAGAGGCTGGAGACACATTATTTTTTTCTTTCTGGAACTGCTGTTGGTCCTCACCACAGTAATTTGTTAGCAATTGTCTGTTGTCACCACATATAGCAATACCAGTCCGTAACCATACCTGCTGATGGGTGCTGGTGAAAGTAGGAGAGAGTAGGACATCTGTCTCAAGCTGGGTTTGCTCTGGCAACAATTTAGTGTACGTTTCCAGCAGACACCTGGGTGTTGACCCAACAGTGGTAGCATAGGAAGTGGCTGCAGCTGTTTGCTTATTGAAGCTTTCCTTTTGTTTCCTATAGAGTTCCTGTAGCCTCTGATTCCTTCTCTCCATTTCCTCCTGCTGACTGCGGCGCTCCTCAGTTTGCCGCCGGCGCCGCTCCACCTGTTGGCGCGATATATACTGTCGCACTGCAGCAGAATCATAGTGCCGTTTTCTTCTGACTTGGTCAGGTTTTAGGGCCTCCATAGAAGATGGATTGGTAGGACTAGCAGCATGATTGCCACCAATGCAGCCGTGATCCTTTGTTTTTACTCTAGGACTGACAGGCTTTTTAGCCATCCTTTCAACATGCTTCCTAGGAGGTGTATCTAACTCAAGGTCATCCAAGATGTCTTGAATATCAGTTGAGAGATGGACTGCCGCAGTCTTTCCATCTTCAATTTTCTTGCCTTGATTTAGATTATCTGATGGTGAACTGCTAGGCGGTCGCTTCAAGCTACCTGGAAAAATATAAAATTATTAGCACAAGCGCTTTAAGGAGTCATTTGTACTCCAACTGTAGCAACGGCTTTAGTGTAAGGAACTTCTCTCAAATCTGTATCAATTACTACAGTGATAAGTATCTGGATCTTAAAAACTCTAAAGACTTTAAAAACCAAATCAACAAGACGTTTTAATGACTTTAATTTAATCAATGCTTGAAACGAAAGCATGTTGATATTGTTTTTAAGAGGCGGAACCTGACCTGTGTTTGTTTAACGGACCTTTCTGATTCTAAAGCTCTGCCTGACTACTCCCACACTTGTCCCACAAACAAATCAACTTGCTATGCTTTTAGCGGTGGCTCTGATGGTGTGTAACTTTACATAGATATTAGTCACAGATGGGCTATAATTATAGCTAACAACGTACAACAGAATTTAAGAAGTTAAGAAAATGATTCATGGAAATTGAAGTGGCTGTTTTCTTGCTGTTGCTGATCTGCGCAGGAATATCAACTGTTAACACTCAAATAAAGCATTTTCTAAAGGTAAAAAGACTTGGAGCACTCAACTCGGAGCGTTAACTTATTCCGTATAAGTATTCTTATTTCATATTAATATTAGATGCTGGACCTGAACCAAAGATCCTTTCAAATCTCGCTCCTCTAACCACTGTGCTACGCCACTTCTTGCACATGTGAGCAATAATTGTTAACACTTAAAAGCCTTGGTTGCTAGGTAATGATAAACAAACTCAAAGATTGTAATTCTTGATTTCGGTTACAAACTGATGGTTTTATGCGTTCACTAAACAAAGATTATGGAAATTAAACACCATTTTTTCATCAAAAAGCTTGTTGTAAAAAGCATAATTTGTTAAGATTTAAAACCTAGGTTCACTAGCTCTGTGCCTGCCTGTGCGCGCTATGGTGCGCGTCGACCCTCGCCAACGAGAACGAGTCTGCAAAAAACTGATTATCTAATAAAATCTACCCAAGATTATTAGTCTTAATTCTCGTTTCTCGTGAAATCATTTGACTTAATTTAAGAAAAGTTTGACTTATTTTAAGACATCTCATACTGAAAACAAGCATATTTTTCTGCCAGTGCGTGAAGCAAATTTGTCCTAAAAACAAGTAAATTTGTCTGCCAGTGCGTTGAGTAAATTTGTCTTGATAAGACTCCTTAAAATAAGTCTTCTTAAATTAAGTCAAAATGATCTTTCGAGAGAGCACTAGGTAAGTCTTTTCATACTAAAAACAATACCAAATAGATTTTTGATCTTATTATAAGATTAATAACACTTGGTTAGATTTCATTTTTTGCAGCGATTAACTTTACATTGATGTAGTTTTAAAAAGCATACATGCACTGCAAAAAATGAATTCTAACCAAGTGTTATTGATCTTATATTAAGATTAAAAAATCTATTTGGTATTGTTTTTAGTATGAAAAGACTTACCTAGCGCCCTCTCAAAAGATAATTTTGACTTAATTTAAGAAGACTTTAACTTATTTTAAGGAGTCTTATCAAGACAAATTTGCTCAACGACTGGCAGACAAAATTTGCTTGTTTTAGGACAAATTTGCTTAACACACTGGCAGACAAATTTGCTTGTTTTCAAGATGAGATGTCTTAAAATAAGTCAAATTTCTTTTAAACTAAGTCAAATGATTTCACAAACAAGCGCTAGGTAAGTCTCTTTATACTGAAAACAATACCAACTAGTTTTTTTTATCTTGATATAAGATTAATAACACTTGGTTAGATTTTGTTAGATAAGCAGTTTTTGCAGTGTGAGGAGACAATAGATACAGCCAATGTTATCGTGATGAAATTCATGAAGCCAATGTTATCTTATCAAATGAATGAAATTCATTCATGGTTACAAGGACAGCTGTGCTGTAATGGAAACCTTAAAAACCATGGAAACCATAAATTCAGAATATGATGTCACTTATAGGCTACCAGAGATTGTTTTCACATCATTGCAAATTTCATATCATGATGCATCATTCCACAAAATGGTTTGTCTTCTCTATCAAATTATTCGATAGGCTAAATAACTATTAGGCGATGTCATTTTGATCTGTAAAAATGTCACATGCAGCCATGCTTAAATTCTGCTCACTGCACATTTATTATATTATAATATAATATTCAGTATGCATTACTGAATGCTTATAGTTGGATTTATGTTTCCCTATCATCCTATTTTTTAAAGCAGGTCTACCTGCAGGGCTACAGGTTTTCTACAGGAATGTTTGAACGGCAACTGTTTGCAGACAACCTCAAAAGTGTCTGACAGGCGTGGGACTTGGAAGTGTTAACAGCTTACTGTTAACATCACATCACAAGCCAAGGTCAATATCAACAGTGAAGAAACAAGATCTTTGAATGTTCACAATAACTTTCACCCAGAGGTGGGACCAAGTCACTGTTAGGCAAGTCACAAGTAAGTCCCAAGTCTTAGCAGTCAAGTCCAAGTCAAGTCCCGTCCCAAGTAAATACAGAGAAGGGCAAGTCGAGTCCAAGTCCCATTAAAGCCAAGTCGAGTCCAAGTCCAAGTCCCAATTTTTTTCAAGTCATCAGGTACTCTTCACTTAATAATACCATTATTAGACTATCGATCATAATCACTTCCATCTAATCCACAGTATTTTTTGTATAAATACAGATTAAAACAGTGGTTCTTAACTGGTCTGGCTTTGGGACCCACAATTTTTCATGAAGTCACGACCCATATATATTTTATAGCGTTCAAGACAACAGATTTGGTGAGCTACATACTAAGAAAGGCGAAGTGCCTGTAGGCCTATTTGTTTGGAACATGCTGTTTGGCATTACATTTGTGAAGTCTCCAACTCCTGATGTCACCTTAAAGTACTTGACAGGTCTGTCAAGTCTGTCTTTGACAGGTGTACTTTATTATGAGGCATTTTCACTCATGTTCCAGCAATTGTGAACATCGCACACTGTGGATTCTGCACCATTTCGTCTCAATTTAAGTCTATTTGAAATGGGCGATTTCTTCTCTTTTTTTAACCACAAGCTCCGCGACCCACCCAAAACGGTTCCGCGACCCACTTTTGGGTCCTGACCCACCAGTTAAGAACCACTGGATTAAAATATGTTCAATGTTTTTGTCTTGAAATCTTTTACGATATATGCATGAGCATACCTGTGTACATATGTGCGTACCTGAGTAAACTGTACAAAACGGATAGCTACATGACACTCAGCACAGCTGCAAATATATTTATTGTTTTTCCAAATTGTGGCGCCCACTGTAAGGATGAGTAATACTGTACTTTGACTGATGGCATTTCACTGCGCTAGGCCACAGATTTGCCTGCAAACAATTTATTAGCCTGTCTGCCAGTGGCGACTCATAAAAGTGTTGACCTTGGCTTCCCTTATATTATTTAAAAGATAATAATGACACAGTAATTTTGTTTTAAAGTATTCATTTCTTAAGAAATACTACACATTTGATGCTGTTTAACTCATTTGTAAATGGTGCACTGTCACTTTAAGCCCATTGTGTGCCACTGTCCACACGTTCTCATAATGATCTTTTTTTTTACCAGCTCCATTCAAATAAATCTATGACTAGTCCAAAAACTCAAACATTGTTTTTTTTTTTTTTTTTTCTAGTCGCGGAAATGAAAGCGTCTCTGGGGTGACTGGTCCACGATCAGGAAATGCAGTTTTTGACACGAGACATGTCAAGTCATCACAAGTCCAAGAGGCAAAGTCCGAGTCAAGTCTCGAGTGAATAGTATTCAAGTCCAAGTCGAGTCTGACTCGAGTCCAAGTCATGTGACTCGAGTCCACATGTCTGCTTTCACCCATATATGTAGGGAATCCATGCTTTGAAATTTTTATAAGCATGACTGTATCTAAGCATTTCTAATTCCAGAAAATGTGCTTCCAGAATATGTGTTTATGAATCAAGCCATCAGACTTCATACTAGATTGTTTCAGAACAGCTAAGGGAATTAAGGAAAATCGCAAACCTGTCCTGATCACCCCATGCCCAGACTCAGGACTGGACTTGCATTGTGACTGCAGAGAAGGACCCAGCATCATCTTCACAAGCTTCTGCCCTTCCCGCCATGTGGATGTACTTATTGTTGCTAATAGAAAATAATAATTATATATGGGACACATAAAAGTTGCTCATACATATAAAAAGTAGCAGAAAAAGTTCATACCAGGCCTGGAGTCAGATTCAGGAACATAGCCTGACCTATGAACTTTTCGGACAGGTTTGACTGGCTTCTTGCCCTTTGAACGCTCCCTGAACCGTACCTTTGGTCTGGTACCTTCTCCTGTTCCAAAAACAAAGCAATAATGTTTAAATAGACAGCAACTAGTTATAATTTGAAACCATCAAATGGCAACAGTATATTACCGAGCAACAGTTTAAAGCAGCTTTGAAACAATAATGTAAAGGTGAGAATGCTTTCAAAATATCAAACATACAAAATGCATGAAACCAAGAAGTAAAATTAAATCAATGTTTTGTGCAACGAGGGCTGGGCGATATGGCTAAAAAAAATATCACAATATTTTTAGTCTATTTCACGGTATACGATATATCTCTAGATTTTGAAATTTTCTCAAAAGGACTTTATGAATTCTCACTTTCACCCTGTGATGTTTTAAATCATGCCTGTATGATGCAGTAGGCTAGGATGATACCAGTCCAATCCCTGCAAATTATATCTGCATTAAAACATTCTTGGTTATTCTTGGTGGTTTCTATTTTAAATTTGCATGTAAAAGCAGGAGTAGTTTTGAATTCTTCCCAGAAGCCTACTATTTTAAAAACTTTTGATAATCATTCATTATCGGAAAATCCTGACAGCGAACCCGATGCAAAGCCAAAACTAGGGGGGAAAACCCCCCCCCCAAAAAAAACTCATCGGATCTATACGAATTGCGTGGGTCTCATTTTCAAGTAAAAAATAAACGGAATTCCATTTAAAAACGGAAGAATCACACCCCTGATAATATATCAATATATTTTAAAAACTCAATATACCACCCAGCCCTAATACTGACTTTTATACCTTTCAACAATAGTCAGATCCATACAAAGCCTAATGGTAGTACAAAACTTGTAAGGGGGTGGGGCATCCATCCAGCCTAATGTTTCAGATATCACCTGTGAGCTGGCGTGTCAAGTCTCTGTAGATCTCTCGTCTCAGCCTAGTCAAGTCCTCCTCTTGGCAGTCAGGACTGTGACTTTTAATCTCACTGGTGTTGAATCCTTTCGTTAGGAAAATCACAACCAAGTTAAGCTATACAGAGTAAATTGGGTTACAACTTTTCAAAAGAATGTATATATTCTAATACTGTACCTTTGTAAACAGGAGCAGGAGGAGCTGTTATGACTTTACGGACATGAGCAGAAGGTACAGTTTTGCTGGACTGCAAATATAGCTGACCACTGCCCACAGGCTTCTCCAAGCTGCCAAGTAACTGCTTTTTCTCTGCAGCTTCGTCAAGGTGCTCACGCTGTCTGCGAATTCGTTCCTTCAGCTTTTCCAGCTTATCATCTGTCTGTTGTCGGCGTAAGCTCTCCAGTCTCTGGCTTGCACAACTCGGGCTGGAGTTTTGAAATGTCTCCATCTGCGGGTGGAAACCTTGGCTGAACACGCTGGGCTCTTCTTGGTCTTGGTTGTATGAAGACACGGTTCCTTTGGTGGCCAATTGATGTACCGGATCTCCCGCTACATTGATAGATGACTGATCATTGAGGTAGTGGACTGATGTATCACTAACCATGGAAGAGAATGTGCTAGCTGGCTTGACAGTCTGTGCATAACGAGTGTCACGCTGGAACACCATTTGACTTAGCCCAGCTTTAGAAAGTAAAGGAGTGGCATTGGTCTCTACAATTTGTGTCTGATCTTCAAGCTGCAATGGTAACCCAGAGTGTGGAGACAATTCCCTGTATTCAACAAGCAAGATATATACATCATTAATGGACACACTAAAAAAGCCTAAAGGCTGCTGTCTACAGTTTAAAAATAAATTAACATTAATGTAAGTAGGCAATAGGCAGTCCACAGGCCGATACTGGCTCATCAGCAGCAACCTCTGGGCTGAATACCTTTGCACATGGTCCCAAGATGGTGTCAACTTTCATGCATAGACCAATAGAAATTATTTAAAATTATTGAATTATCGTGCACATTTAGCTATTTCCCCTTCTTCACCCGAAAACCAAGATGAGAACTAGAATGTAATGCCAGAGGAATTACAATAGTGGATGGAAATCTGCTGGCTTAACGTTGGTGGGGAAATTCCTTGAAAAAAAAAAACCCATTAAATCACTTAATCTTTGAGTTCATACAAACCCTCGTACCAAAAGACCTTGTGTGTCAAGGCGTTCTTGAGATATAACACTCAAGGTGTTTTTCACCTTGACATTTGACCGTTGATCTCCAACATCAATTCACTTCATCTTTGAATCCATACAAATACTCATACCACATTTCAGGCATGTATGTCAAGGCATTCTTGAGATATCACACTCAGAGTGTTCATTGACTTGACCTTTGACCTCCAACATTAACTCACTTCATCTTTGAGTCCATACAAACACTTGTACCAAATTTGAAGCACACGCGTCAAACCGTTCTGGAGATATAATGCACAAAGCATGAGATATGGCTGTGACTTTTATTTTGACACGCGGTAAACACTTAAACAGGATGTGTAGTTTTAGGGAGCACCAGATTGTATGCATTAGAAGCTGAGACAGTTGATTTCACAGGTGACACCTGTGTCAGTGTTCTAATTAGCCGGGAACTACTCTGGGAGCTTAACAAAGCGCCTTGCTGCCTTTAGGCCATTATGACATCACAGCCTTTGAAGTCTAAGGGGGAAAAATTAGCTTTTTAACATTTTTAATCCCATATTTCTCAAAAAGTATAAACTTTTTTAAAAATCTGAAAAAATCTTGCCCCACTCCAGACCATCACAACGGTTATTTCAACATGTCTGTACGTTAAGCGGTTAGAGTCGCATTAATTCTTGAAAAGGTAAAAAGAAAAGGTTATAATAACTAGAAAACGCAATTCCAGGGAATTACCAGTGCATGAAAATGCAAAACATATGGTGTGAAATATATTGTTAAAACAGATGATGTGCTAATTGGCAACCAACATGATGAGGTTTAATACAGTTGAAATGACTGAACTAGGTAGATGAGGTTTAATATAGTTGGAATGACTGAACTAGGTAGATGAGGTTTAATATTAGTTGGAATGACTGAACAGATAGGTGGATAGTTTAAAAGGTTAAATTATTTGCTAGGTAGACGAGGTTTAATATAGTTGGAATGACTGGACAGTTAAATAGGTGGATAGTTTAAATGGTTAAATTATCTGCTAGGTAGATGAGATTTAATATAGTTGGAATGACTGAACTAGGTAGATGAGGTTTAATATAGTTGGAATGACTGAACAGTTAAATAGGTGGATAGTGTAAAAGGTTAAATTATTTGCTAGGTAGATGAGGGTTTAATAGTTGGAATGACTGAACTAGGTAGATGAGGTTTAATATAGCCTGGCCACCTGGCCTAGGATTCTAATTTCTTAACGGCAGTCTTAATAGAGCCATATCGTATGCTTAAAGCCTGAGACAGAGTATATAGTTTTAAAAATGTAGATAGTGTAATGGATGTTGATAGACAGGAAGTTTGAATGAAGTTTGAATGAAGTTTGAATGAAGTTTGAATGAAGTTTGAATGAAGTTTGAATGAAGTTTGAATGAAGTTTGAATGAAGTTTGAATGAAGTTTGAATGAAGTTTGAATGAAGTTTGAATGAAGTTTGAATGAAGTTTGAATGAAGTTTGAATGAAGTTTGAATGAAGTTTGAATGAAGTTTGAATGAAGTTTGAATGAAGTTTGAATGAAGTTTGAATGAAGTTTGAATGAAGTTTGAATGAAGTTTGAATGAAGTTTGAATGAAGTTTGAATGAAGTTTGAATGAAGTTTGAATGAAGTTTGAATGAAGTTTGAATGAAGTTTGAATGAAGTTTGAATGAAGTTTGAATGAAGTTTGAATGAAGTTTGAATGAAGTTTGAATGAAGTTTGAATGAAGTTTGAATGAAGTTTGAATGAAGTTTGAATGAAGTTTGAATGAAGTTTGAATGAAGTTTGAATGAAGTTTGAATGAAGTTTGAATGAAGTTTGAATGAAGTTTGAATGAAGTTTGAATGAAGTTTGAATGAAGTTTGAATGAAGTTTGAATGAAGTTTGAATGAAGTTTGAATGAAGTTTGAATGAAGTTTGAATGAAGTTTGAATGAAGTTTGAATGAAGTTTGAATGAAGTTTGAATGAAGTTTGAATGAAGTTTGAATGAAGTTTGAATGAAGTTTGAATGAAGTTTGAATGAAGTTTGAATGAAGTTTGAATGAAGTTTGAATGAAGTTTGAATGAAGTTTGAATGAAGTTTGAATGAAGTTTGAATGAAGTTTGAATGAAGTTTGAATGAAGTTTGAATGAAGTTTGAATGAAGTTTGAATGAAGTTTGAATGAAGTTTGAATGAAGTTTGAATGAAGTTTGAATGAAGTTTGAATGAAGTTTGAATGAAGTTTGAATGAAGTTTGAATGAAGTTTGAATGAAGTTTGAATGAAGTTTGAATGAAGTTTGAATGAAGTTTGAATGAAGTTTGAATGAAGTTTGAAAGGTAGATGAGGTTTACATAGCCTGGCCACCCGGCCTTAGATTCTAATTTCTTAACGCAGTCTTAATAGAGCCATATCAAAAGATGCTTAAAGCCCGAGACAGAGTATATAGTTTTAAAAATGTAGATAGTGTAATGGATGCTGATAGACAGAAAAAGTTGAATGGATGTTGATAGGCAGATTGTTTAATGGATGTTGATGGATAGTTTAATGGGTGGATGAGTGAATGGTTTGAAGAGGATGAATGGATAGAAAGTTGGTTGAAATGTGCCTTATATCCTTGTAGAATGGAGAGACACAGAGAGAGTTGGCCTAGTTCAGCAGAAAGCAGTTGATACAGGTGCAATCAGTTGAACTGATTCTTTGATGGGGCCTAGATTTGCAGCTGGAAGTTGATACAGGTGCAAATCGCATGCTAACAATGCTAAAATGTTAACTATGTTAACAATGTTACTTAGCTAACCTAGCTAATCATTTTTAGCAGTTATGCTAACTATGCTAACCATGTTACTTAGCTAACTTAGCTAATCATTTTTAACAGTTATGCTAACTAGCATGCTAACATGCTAACTATGCTAACCATATTACTTAGCTAACTTAGCAGTTATGCTAAAATGCTAACAATGCTAACATGCCAACTATGCTAATCATATTACTTAGCTAACTTAGCTAATCATTTGTAGCAGTTTTACTAAAAATGCTAACAATGTTAACATGCTAACTATGCTAACCATGTGACTCAGCTTTAGCCAAGTTAGCTAAAGCTGAGTCACAAGTTACAAGTTAGCTAAGTCACATGGTTAGCATAGTAGCATGTTAGCATTTTTTTCAAAACTGCTACAAAACATGAGCTAAGTTAACCAAGTAACTTGGTCAAAATAATTAGCTTTGTTAGCATAACTGCTAGCAAACATTAGAGCCATTCCAACTGTCAGTTATCGTCAACTATCTATCTATATACAGCCTTTAAACTATTTGTCTACCAACACGCATTAAACTATCAGTATGTCAACAACCTTTAAACTATCTACATATAACTTTTAAACTTTCAACATTCATTAAACTATCTGTCTATTAAACTATCTGTCTATTAACAACTGTTAAACTATCTACATTCAACTTTTAAACTGTCTACGTCTAAACTATCAACTTTTTATTAAGCTATGCTATGTCTGTCCTAGCTTCATTTTCATGCACTCGTAATTCCCTGGAATTACATTCTCTAGTTGCTCTATTGTGATGTCATAATCTAATGTTAAGTCAATGGGGAAATTTTAGTAGTTTTTAATTAATAGTTTAAAAAGTATAAAAGTTTCAAAGTTGAAAAATACATAGCTGAATTCACAAGTAAGACCTACGCAACGCAGTTTGAATGAAGTTTGAATGAAGTTAAACGGTTGAAGCTGTATTAAACGCACAAAAAGTGTCAGCGGAATAATAATAATAAGAAAAAATCGGATAACAGTAGAGTGCATTTTCATGCACTCTAAGAAGAAGAAGAAGAAGAAGAAGAAGAAGATTTCAAGATAGTGGATTCCATCCACTATAATGAGGGGTACACTGACCACACTGGATCACGTTAATGTTATCACCAATAGCTCATTGTGCGTGCCGTTCATCCATACAAAGAAAATTCTACCCAGAACAAACTTTCCCAATAGACCTGGTGTTTCGGTGTCAATGTATCAAAGAAAGAGATGGTCACCATTTCAGTGAAAACATTGACATCGTATTGCAAGGAGGTGCTTCCACGCCATTTGTGACTTCTAACAAAATAAAAATGCTGTGTGACATTATGAATTACCACAACGTTAAGGAAGTCAGATCATTTTTAACAAGCCGTGGAACCAAAGTAGAAAAGTTGATAGCGGCGAGGTAAGAACTGGGAAAACAGAGAATGCACAAAGCATTTTGTCACTGATTAAAACATCCTAATATCATTTTTTTTGGAAACTTTATTTCTGTAGTTTAAAAAGATACAAACCACATCAAGAGGCAATCTTTATATTGCTGAGGTCAGACATGATAAATCATCCCAGCAACATCTCAACCTGCTCTAAACAGCAGTCGATTGACTAACTGTGTGCACTGCTTCAGTGTTGCACTGTGCTGTGTGAGAGGGGGAGAGGCTACAGCAGCAAAAGCCAATGTGTGCTTCTTTCAATGTGTGCTTCTGATCCTTTTCTTTTAATTGTATCAACTTATAACCATGCCAGGTGTGTAAGGATTTACACCTACAACTAATAACAATGATGACTTGCTCTGACCTGTAGGGGGACAGCTGCTCCTTGCTATCCACATGACCAGTCTTTTTAAGACTGTTGTCCAAAGAGCTGTTCTTCAGGGGACTAGATGAAATGTTACCTGAACATTCAGCCCTCTCTGTTCTGGACAAGCCACACTGAACCAAACCTGGAAAGAGAAGGAAAATAACTGGACATGAGTGGACAGGAATTTCCAGGAACACAGGCCCAATCCCATTTCTCTGTCTTACCCATTCCCCTTATTTTGTACGTTCACGTGAAAGGAAGGGGTATCCAAATTCTTTTTTGGTTCGAGGGGCAAAGATTTTAGAGCGCTACGCTGATGCTTATGCTATTGTTATTGTAGATAACTTGATACATTTTCAAAAGTTGCACAACGGTACACAGCCAGGGTCAACTGAAGACATTTGAAAAGCAATCTGTCAATGAAGGCCTGACTGTCCTGTAAACAATGGGAACACAAGGGCTGAAAGGGCTGAATAGTGAGGAAGTCCTGTACATGTACCCTTTACCTAGGGAAACTCAGTGGAAACTCGCCTATAAGGGGGCACTATAGAGTTCCCTGGCCACACTCAGGACCAAGCCTTTATCCCTATGAATACATTGTGACAATTGATGTGTGTGCCAAATACCTCCCTTCCTGTGGGCGTGGCTAAGGAAGTGTACAAACGAAAGTTGTTCATCTTAAGATACGCATACCTACCACATTTGCTGAGAATAGCTGAAACTATATGTTAACCACAACATCAATTGAGTAAGGGAGCACTAGAGAGTCCCTGAGCCACACCCAGCACCTGACCTGTGTGCTTGTGCGTATGCCTGTGTGTGTGTGTATGCCTGTGTGTGGCATGTGTGTATGTCTTTATGTGTGTGCGTATGTGTGTATGTGGGTGTGTATATGTGTGTGCATGTTTGTGTGCATGTGGGTGTGTTTATGTGTGTGCATGTATGTGAGTGTGTGTGTGTACATTTCAACTTCATCCGGCAAACCCTTCGCTCAACACCATCTGCAGGCCAATTTGTGTCACATAAATTCATTTATTGTATGGCCCCCCATGAACGGAATTGTACGAAACTCAGCATGCATTTAGAGGGTGTCATAGTGATCCTACAGGTCAAATATCATGCAGTGCTGAACAGGTCAGCCAAAGATACCTAGGATAACAGAGCCTCAGTTTTGCTTTTTTCATTTTTAACTGTATGGCGCTATAACGTAAAATGAGAATGAGTTGAGATGGCTCCTTGAGCCAACATCCAAAAAAATGTGGTTCTCCTAGGCCCTACAGTTGTCAAGATATTCACAGAAAATTGTGTCCGCCTGTGAAAAGGTAGCCCCTCCTTTTTCCCAACTCGCCTGACATTCCCCGCGACATTTAAACTGACTACCTTCTCCTACACGATCAGACACGCTTACACACAAGCACGCACTTAGTTTCAAATGTTTGTAATTACACGCGGTGCTGGCAACCGCGACGCAATTCATTCATGCGCGATCGTTATTTACACATCTTTCTGTTACTCACCCAACCTCTGCAAACATCATAGCTTAACGACGTGGTACCTGGCCGATTCTGCTCCATAACCCATTGCATTCCGTTAGTCCATACATTGTGCACACACACATTAACAATACACTGATAGCTCTTACTTTCACTTCCTGGTCCTGCATCACTTTGTTTCCCCAAGGAACACGAGCCCAGGCCAATGGCTATTTTATTCCCTGTGTGGGACAGGGGAAAGTGTTGTTTTGAGTGGGAGTCTGGAGAGTATCAGCTTGCTGAGAGGTTGGATACAGAGTATTGGTGAATGTGCGAATTGTGCTTGAATCGAGCTTGAATTGAGAAACCGGTTGGTTGATTTGTTGGAAAAGTATTTTTTGTTGGCATTGTGCCGGAACACGTTTTTTATAGCACTGTAAATAAATCTGCACTTTTCACCACAATCCACGTTTGCTGTTTGCTGTGTCTTCACCCCATCACCGCCCAACCTCAGTGTGTCCTTGTCGCCACCATCCTGTGTGGACGTGGGTTGCAAGGCCCATTTTTCACACCGCCCTAGCCTCCTTTCGGGGGAGTCCAGTCCGGCGGGGGGCGACGGATCAAAACAAAAATCAATGGTTCCCCGTCATCCTTGTGCATAGACTGTATATATAGAACTGGACAGTGTGATTGCATTCAGCAGTGTTCTATGGAATTGAAGCCGCCGAGGCGACGCCATCTTGGAAAATTTGCAACAAATTTGAAGTGCGCTGGCGCGAGCAGAAGTTGAAGTACGCGCAGTGAAGAGGAGTCACGTCAGGCACGCCCATTCAGCGAAAGTTAAACACGCCTTTGTCGAGTGAAACCCGCCCCCTTCTCCTTTCCACAACACAGGTCGATAATGAGGTCGACTTGGCGCCGAAGGCTAGCTGGCTGGATGAATTTAGCAGCTTTGAGTTAGCTAAACAGCACAAACAACAGTCTTCGGTTTGTTCTTGTCTGGTAAGTTTTGTCTATCAACTGAAAAGTTTTTTGTCTATTGTTGTTCTTAAATACGTCTAAGAGAGCTTATTATGTTGATTACAGACGGTGAGAAATTAGTATGGTGAATACTAATCAGCTAGCAACAGAAATACGGACAGCGAATTACATGCTAACGTTAGCAGCTACATTAACGTTACTGTAAACGGTAGGCTTTGAGGTGAAGATTAGCAAACAGCTCCCGTAAGAGTCGATGCATGTTTAGTCGGTTTTATTAGTTTTTGCTGTTTTCCAATATCTCAATCTGAATGTATGCCATCTCAACATGGAGTAACCATTGACTGTACATGGAGATTACACAGTCAGTACAGTTTATGATGTGATAAAGCAACGTAAGTTAACATTATATGAAGCATGGACCTCATCAACTTGTCATATTAATGTAACTACTAGCCAGTTTGCCAACATTTGCCAACATTGCAACGTTAGCGACAAAGACACCTCCGTTAGAGCTACACCTGTGACGGTAGGTCGGTAGTTGTAGACCGCATAAGTGAATGATCGATAAATGAAACGCCTGCATTAAACACTACGCCAAGAACCAGTCACGAATTTCCAGGGATATTGGTGAAAGTAACACCTCAATTTGTCATCTAACGTCCATGATCAGTCATACTGATAACGTTATTTTTCAAGCTGACGCAAGTTGATAACATTCACATATTTAAATATAGAATTTAATATTAAAATCGCATGTTTAAACGTGTAGTTAACATTAGGTAGGCAGTGACATTTATTGCACACATATATTTAATTAATTGGTATTACTAGTGTTGTTGAGTGCCTCATTATATGCTTTGTAATATTGTAAACTTTTTGCAGATAAGGTATGGGTGATGGCTGAATGTACTGGAGGTGGCGGCAAGGAGGTCTCCATTAGTCTGCAAGGGAAATGCCTACGTGAAGTGGTTTGGCTGGGGTGGTCTGAGGTGGCATGTCCTCTCCCTTTCTCCAAGTTCCCAGACATTCATCTCCCTGACACCACCCACTGTCACTGGATCAACCTGAAGCCCCTTATACATGGGACATGGCACAGCACCACTACTTAAACACATGACTTTCAATAACTTGCGTGGCACCAAGATCGGTCTGCCGCTGCTCTGAACCTTCTGTTAACTTGACATCATTCATACTTGAGGCTGTACACATCACTTCGTTTCTATTTTCTTTATTGATGCCACCCAAACTTCAACTTTCTGTATGCCCCTGAACTCACACAAATTGTAAATTGCAATGCACCATTTAACCAGTGGTGTAGTCTAGTTAGCTGTAGTGGTGGGTATACTGTGAGCAATCCTTGCCTATTTTAAATGGGTATACTGAGATGGTGATGCTTTTTAAGTGGGTTTACTGTGTAGTCCTGTGTATCACATAGACTATACCACTGCATTTAACTGCCTTTTTTGGGTATACTGAGATGGTGATGCTTTTTAAGTGGGTTTACTGTGTGGTCTTGTGTATCACATAGACTATATCACTGCATTTAACTGCCTTGGTATTTAACAGTAGCCTACACACAGATGTAGAAGTTAGAAGAACATTAATATCAGAATAATTATTGGTTGATACAAAATCAATTTTGAATGTTTTTATTTATTTTGTTTGAAGTATCAATTAGAATACCGCAGCACGCTGGTCTTCAATCAGCCTAAGAGGACACATGTAACCCCTCTCCTAGTTACTCTCCGTTGGATCCCTATAGTAGCCAGAATTAAATTTAAATCTCTCACTTTGGCCTATAGGACACTGACTGGATCTGCTTCTTGTTATTTTGATTCAACGATCAAGATGTACATCCCCAACCACCCCACTGCAGTCTTCTGTTGAGCCGCCTGTTATGTAGACCAGTCTTAAAATGCTAGGTCAAATTCAAGACTCTTTCCCTCAGTGGTTCCATGTTGGTGGAATGAGTTGCCCAGTGCTCTTCATTCCTGTGATAGTTTTTGGTCTTTTAAGAGGGGTCTAAAGGCATATCTGTTCAACATGCACTTAGTTCATTAGGCGCTTCTTAAGTGTTATGGCTTGTATAGTACTGTGTTATTTTCATTAGGCTGTTGATTAATTAGGGCCCGAGCACCGAAGGGCGCAAGGCCCTATTGTTTTTGTAAGGATTATTATTATTATTGTTATTCCACTTTTTTGCTTTCCTGTTTTTGAGGTGGTTAACATGGTCGAAAACTCTTGAAATTTGGCACACACGTCAGGTGTCACACATCGAAAGTTAGGTACAAGAGTTTGACCCCGGCGTGGCCCAGGGACTCGCTTAGCTTCCCCCTTTAGGTGACTGATCCCGTGGTTGGCAAATATTTTGAGGTGGTTAACATAATCGAAAAGTCTTGAATTTGGCACACACATCAGGTGTCACACAAAGCAGCTAGGTAAAAAAGCTTGGCCACGGGTATGGCCCAGAGACTCGCTAGCGCCCCCTTAAGCCCCCTTAGATGACTGATCCCGTGGTGGGCATATACTTTCAGCTACACACACCAAATTTGGTAGGTGTGTGTATCTCCCCAAGATGAACACCTTTCGTATGTACAATGCATTAGCCACGCCCAACAGGAAGTGAGGTATTTAGGATTTTGTGCGTTGTGGACATGATCAATTTTAACATACTCCTCCTAGACGGTTAATCCGATTCATGTCAAAGTTGGTATACATGACGCCGAGATGTTCCTGATTCTAAATTGTGAAGCCTTTTTTTGATATGTTGTAATTTGACGAAATGCCGAAATTATGAATTTTAATACCCTTCGACACAAACAGTAAATGTGTCATAATTCATCGTGCATGGCTTCAAATGTTTAAAATTTCACAGGTCATTGAAGACCATGTTAATGATAATATTCACATGCCCATAATGCATGTTTGGCATAGCGCCACCAACTGGCAACAGAAAGAATGGCAATTATGCTGATTTCACATGATCAATTTGAACATACTCCTCCTAGACGGTTGGTCAGATTCATGTGAAATTTGGCAAACATTATGCCAAGATGTCGCTGATGTTAAATTGTGAACGGATTTTTGATATGTTATATATTTGATATGATTTTAATATCTCACCACATAAAGAGGAAATGTGTCATAAATCACAGTGCATTGAATGAATGGTCTGAAACTTCTCAGGTTAATAGATATCATGATTATGATGATATCCAGATACCCAATGGGCCTGCCTGGCATAGCGCTACCACCTGGCCAAGCAGGAAATGTGCCAGAAATGGACAATGCCTTAAGTGATTGATCTGAAACTTTATAAAATATCGGATATCATTATTGTGATGATATTCACATGCGTAATTCACAGGCCTAGCATAGCGCCACCATCTGGCCAAGCAGGAAATGTGCCAGAAATGCTCTATGCTTTGAATAAATGGTCTGAAACTTCTCAGGTTAATAGATATTATGATTATGATGATATCCAGACACCCAAAGGGCCTGCCTGGCATAGCGCCACCACCTGGTCAAGCAGGAAATGTGCCAGAAATGGACAATGCCTTAAGTGATTGATCTGAAAGTGTACAAACATTTTGGATATCATTATTGTGATGATATTCACATGTGTAATTTCAATGCCTAACATAGCGCCACCATCTGGCCAACCAAAAAGTGTATCAGAAATGTTCTTTGCTTAAAATGAATGGTCTGAAATTTCTCAGGTTAATATATATTATGATTATGATGACACCCAATGGGCCTGCCTTGCACTATGCCCCCACCTGGCCAAGCGAGTAAATGTGGCAGAAAATAAAATACAAAAGCAAATAGCCCACGATCAAATATGTACATTTCACAAAACGCATTCACCACGCCGGTGCTTTGTTGGATTCCGACATAAACACACGGTTGCGTCCGCAGGTGCTCGGGCCCGCCATTGCCGCTTGCGGCTATATTTTGACGTTTTTTTTATTGATATTCTCCTTAATGTAGTGTTACCATGTTATTGTTATATTATTGATTGAATGGGCATTGTTATGTATTATTGCCCCCCCCATTTTCATTGTTTATTTCATTAGGCTATTGATTGATCCCTGTTAAATTTAAGTATTATATTGTTTTGTATTTGTATATGGCTTTGGACAAAAGTGTAACCTAGCCCTCATAATGTGGTATTTTCTTATGCACTTGAAGCAAAAAATTAAAATATATGTTTCTTTAAATGTAGTACCACTTTAAACACATGACTCACTGAACAGCAAAGTAGCTTCATGATTATGTGTAAAATGTCTACAGAGTATCCTGATGTAGTAGGTCCATGTTCTCATATTTTTACAGCTGACATGAAGGCTGCAATATTACATTTTTGATTTATAATGGAGCACCCTCTCTGGTGAAAGACTAGTACTAGCAACCCTGTGGTAGAGTCATACAATTACAGACATATTGAGAGAGCCTATGATGAGTTGTCACAGTTTTCAATTTAGACGTATTGAAATGGGGTACGTCTACGGGAGGATTTACACATCACTGGCAAGACCTGATCAAATCGTACCAATGCAAAATGCTTCTCCAGCAGTGCAATCGCTGGTAACAACGATACCTTAACTCAGCATTTTTAGATACCGCTGTTATGAGCATACTAAGCAAATTGTCCATTTGTAACTTTGAATCCCTCCTCACGTTAAGCTATGGTCCAATATGTGTTCACTAAAAAACAAGTAACGTTATTTGTCTGGATTATTAATAAATGGTCATACCGAGGTTGTCGACCTAGCAGGCTAGGTGACGTTTATTGCCATTCGTGCAAAACTAAGCAAGAGTTAACATTAATGAAACTTAACATCGCCTTCTCCCAGTGACTTAAGTGTATTCAAATGAAGTTGCAACGGTGGTGGCGGCAATCACTGGTTACATTAAACCATTTGAAACAAGTAGGACTGTAAATGATCGCACTATGGCTAACGTTACTTAGGATCAATATAGCAGAGCCCTTTTACTTTACCTATCAACTGGCTAATGCTAGCATGACTTAGCATGCTATAAGCTAATATACTTAGCATCTACGAAAGAACAGCACATATATTTTTTCACTAACAACGATGTCTCTTACAAACAATCACACAATGTATGACTATCAATATGTATTTAATCAGACTGTGATAGGATATAGCCTAATGATAATAACAGCAACATTTAGGTTAGATTACGTGTCGATATCAGGTGTCGTTAAAAAAAGGTAGCGACAAAGCGTCGAGTCTGCTGCCAGCCAGCTGTCAATCATAGGTGTAAACACGCCCTTTTTAGATTTGTTAAAATAACATAAAAAAAAATAATTTCAGCGAGAAAAGAAAAATAGTGTGTATTGAAGCATCTTGAAAACTATTTTTTTGAATAAAAAGTTGTAGATGCAAAAATAGTTTTAGGTGACAAAAGTGACACGGAAAGTTGGCTACTTGCCCATTGAAATACATGGAGATGGGCGGAGTTACGCATTGTACTGCAACCAGCCACCAGGGGGCTCTGGACTAGCGCTTGCATCACTCTTAACAGACGGCACACTGTCCAGTTCTATATAGTCTATGTCCTTGTGGGGCTACATAACCACCAAGTTTTGTGCAGCCCCGGTCTTTCAGTGTCCCGGGAATCCTTGACACAAAATTACTGAAGCAAAATAAATAAAATAAATAAATAAACTCTGAAAAAAAAAACTCTGACTAAACTTATATGACCGCCACTTCGTTTGCCTATATTCTATTTGTGGTGGTAGGTTTGCAGAATTAACTTGAATGCAACCGTTTTTAACAAATTAGCGCAGCGTGGTTATGATGCTAACCAGATTTAAGCATAATTTAGTACAACCTGAAAAAATCATATTGTGGTGGTCAATGTTGATATTGTGGTGGGCCGCCACTTGGGATGTAACGGTATGAAAATTTAACCTCACGGTTATAGTGACCAAAATGATCACGGTTTTCGGTATTATCACGGTATTTCTAAAAGTGTGTTCAATATGTTCAGAGAGCACTGATAGGCCTACACAAGCTGAAATAGTTTCAAAAAGTGTCCCGTTCACTTTTTTCTTCATGTTTAATTGGCTATGTGCTTATAGCTTAACTTACCCTACCATCTTGGAGTTTGCTATTTCTGTTATTTGGATGCAATGAGTGAGACCAAAGTAAGAGTTCAACATAAAACGTTAGGCTACTGTATTCTCCTGATAACGTGAGTGGAATGGATTTAATGTGGACATGAGCATAAAAAGACGCAGAGTGGCTACATGATACAGTGCACATTTTGCGTGAAAAAAGTTCCTACTTTTAAAATCAGGTGTAGCCTAATCCTAATCGTAAGTTAAAACCATCAATTAGACAACAGAATCAGTAGGGTACCAGTTTTGTTTCATTGTACCAGGCCTACTGTATGTCAAAAGCAGGCTCGGATGAAGCTGGGAAGGATTAAACACACGGTTTCCACACCGCGGTAATCAACAGTGACAATCATGATGTTTGAAATGAAAATGGTAATTATTATCGTCAACATATTTATCGCGGTTTACCATTATACCGGTAATCGTTACATCCCTAGCCACCACAAATAAGTCAATGTATGGGAAACACTGCACATAGCACCAATCATTATTTTATCTGTAAATACAATACTTTATTAATGTTCAGACAATGTTTGAGGTCTCTGCAACATAAAACAGGATAAAACAAGGTGTGATTGCATTTATTGGTAATGTTCATCAACCTATAAATTGTAGGAACGTCTGTGTGTGTGTGTGTGTGTGTGTGTGTGTGTGTGTGTGTGTCATATCTGTCAAACCGTTCCGCCAACTGATTTCAAACTCGGCACGTGGCACGTGTCTTGCTATGGGCACAAGTAGGCGCAGTGCCAAGTTTGACATTGATTGGATAAGTAATTACAAAGATAATGTTAAATATATCACACAAGACTCACACAAGAGTTTTGGCAGCACTGAATCAGGGCACGGGTCAAGATGCAAGATGTTTGGATGATTACCATGTCTGACGTCAACAATAAAGATTCCCTGTGCAGTTTGCTTGCATAAAATGATTCCACGGATTTTGCAACACCACACCAACAAACACGGGAATGCAGTGGCTATTCAAAATTATGTAAAAATGATGTGCAATAAACTGACCGTTCGAATAGCCCAGGCTAGTTTGGACTTGACACTTTGAATAAACAAACAATTCCGACTGCAAGGTCCCAAATTAAAATGACCGATAGGCTAATGGTCCCGAATTTAACAACGTTTCAGAATACCATACAGTTAGACAAAGAGTGGCAGGCAGAGCGACGTTTTCTGTTTTTGAGTCACATCGTTGCAAATCTCATAAGATACATCTTTCTACAAAATGGTTTGTCTTCTTTATCATCAAGTTATTCAATAGGCTAAACATATAGCCTTACATCAAAGTTTTAGGCTTATGTCATCTCGATCAGCTACAGACAACAAGTGGCAGACCGAGTGTGATGCCGCTTATAGGCTAGAGATTGTTGAGTCACATCGTTGCAAATTTCATACGAGGATGTTATCATTTCTTAAAATGGTTTGTCTTCTCTATCAGGGAGTTATTTAATAAGCATTCTCTAGACAGAGACCATGAACACGCTGATGGTGATTTATTAGGAATCGATGATTGAACTGATAAGCAGAATTAACAATGTTACTGATAGATACAAAGTCATAGATAGAAATTCACAAATTTATCCCAACCTTTCTTGCTGAATGTCCATAAGCCTGTTGAAGTTTCCTTAGGATCCATCAATGAATCCAGTAAAACACTAGACCTTGGAACAGCCTCAAGGCGATTTTCAATTCGGCGCAGCTAAAAAGAGTACAGGGTTTGTTAATATAACTCAAACTGTTCTAGGGATCATATACAGATAGTTTATGTATAACCTCTTGCAAAACACAGAGGACTGTATGACTGTATTCTGTATGACTCATGAGCTAGGGTCATGTGCTTTTCAAGTTGCCATAAAAAATATATTTTTTGGCAAAATGGTCCAAGAGTTGATTATTGTGGTGGGCGGGGCTCGACACAATGCTGTTCCCTCTCTGGTTTTTTATATAGTCTTTGGAGTGTAACTCCTCCAAGCAATATGGTTGTACAGCGATTTCGACGCAACATCTGTTCCTCTTCGTAGCCTATATCACCAATGTATTCAATATAAATGTATAAAAATATAACAAATTCCTGTGGCAAAACAAAATCCTCCAGTAGACAGCTAATTTTCTATAGTGATTAGGGTTAGGCATCATTTGGGTTTTATCCGATACGGTGCTAAATCAATACTTAAAACGGTGCCGGTGCCGAAACGGTGCCTGAACCGGCACTTTGTTTTTAAATTAAAATGGTCTAAAGCATGAATTGATAAGACAAATTTGAACATGAAATTGAACTGTTATATTCAATTTACTATTAATATCTCATTGCTCCTACGCATAATAGCCTATATTTAAATGTTAAAACAGCTTACCATGGATGCACACACAATGGTAAGCTCTGCTTTCAAGTTTACCCAGTGTAGGGGGCGCTGTGGCGCAACAGGCTACAGCGCCCGTACCATGAACGGGTCCAAGTGCCCACGGGGACACAGGTTCGAAACCAACCTGTGGTCATGTCCCGATCCCACCCCATCTCTCTCTCCCACTCACTTCCTGTCTATCTTCACTGTCCTGTCGGAATAAAGGCAAAAAGCCCCCAAAAAACATACTTAAAAAAAAAAAAAAAAAAAAAGTTTACCCACTGTAGGCGGTTTGCCATAAAGCATGTTAAAACCGCTTGCCATAGAACTACCATGTCATAGACAACGGCATTTGAAAGTAAGCTAATCTAACAGGGACTACTTTCCAGTTAATTCAGTGTGTTCCCAAATGCTTCAAGAAATTTCATGTCTTCCCCCATAACACGCAACAGTTTTGAACATGTTAGGCTACATTATGTCGGCGTTGAAGTGTTTAGGTCCCCAGCGCTAGTAGGCATTTTAACAGCACCTATGACTATGCGCTAACACCAGTCCGCTTAGTTTAATTAGCGATAACGTACGGAGATGGTTCCGTAGCCTCTTTGACAGCTCAGTGACATCAGGTATGTAACCTATATATTTATGTTTTTGCCAGCTAACTTTTTAACATGATCTTTATATTCATTGTGATGCTATATGGGCCTCATGCACATGAAAGATTAACATCATGCCATTATGTTGTTTAGAACACACCGTGAAATAAAGTTTTCACCTTACAACTTTGCTGATAACATTTCAAATAAATGCCAGCTAGCGCATTAGCAAGGATATTGTAAAAGGTATACTGTTGATGTTGTTTCATAGCCTTTTGCTTGTGTGTAGTTAGGCCTAGGGCTGGGCGATATGGACCAAAAGTCATATCCCGATATATTTAGGTTGAATATCGGTATACGATATATATCCCGATATTTTTTCCGCAAAGTTAGAGCTGTAAAATGAAATGTTCAGTCAAATATGAGTAGTTTTATTGAAAACTCACTACTCCGGTCTTGATTTTCTTGAGAGCTCCGGTCAGCGGCTTGCGTGGAGCAAGGATTACGGCGCAAATTTGAACTATATCGATATATGAGATATGGTCTAATTCTATATCGCATTTTAAAATATACCGATATATCTTTTATATCGATATATCGCCCAGCCCTAGTTAGGCCCACTGCTAGATTTTGACAGGAGCTTGTGATATCGCTTTAAAGCTACTTGGGCTCACACAAGCTGTCAAACACGGTCCACTCGCCTATGTGGTTCAACCCATCTGGTTTATACGTGTTTATGTTAGCTAACTGTATGTGTTGCTATCAGAGCAATATGTTAGAGATGGCACATGACATGCAGTGATGCCTCGTTTAAAAAAAAAGCACCGAAATGAGGCGCTGAAATCCACGTTGTTATTCGATGCGTCGGCACCGGTGCCATATTAGAACCGTGTTTCGGTGACCAACCCTAATTGATTGATTGATGAGCCACCTAGGCTTCGGCTTACTTTTTGTAACAATGAGACATGCACCGTGTAAATTAGACACCCTACCGGAGTACTGACAGTGACATAAGAATTAGTGTAACAAGATCCTTTACATACCGAATTTGACAATACTTTCCTCGATCATGGTTTTTCACATGGTGTATAGTATAGACTTTTGTCATTCATCAATTGCCCGAAAATACTTCTACGCATCAACACTTCACGTTCACCTGTTCATGATTTCGTAAGGAGACATAAGATCTAATTTCACGTTGTTATAGGCTAACACTGCAGGTTGAGGATGTCACACAAGCAATGCTGCATAAGCATGAATGACTTATGGGGTCATTCATGCTTATGCAGCATTGCTTGTGTGACATGGGGTCATTAAAGGTTGTATCAGCGATTTCAGGCCCAAACATAAATGATCACATTCATATAATCTTTCCTAAAGATCCGCTATAGTAGAGGTCCTGGGTAAGATTTGTATGCACTTCATTTAGCGGAGAAAATCTCAACTGTTATAGACTAATATGACCCCATTGAACAACGTGGGATGTGTGCCAAAATCTCTACCTGGGATGGAAGTCCTGAAAATGACCACAACAGATGACACTATTATCGCACTACAGGTGAATGGGACTTTTTTTTCCCCCTTTATAGATATCCCCACACATCAGATTAATCTTCATATTAAGAGAAATACTTTTTGTATTACACTTTGCCTAAAAAATTAAATATGCAAATGAGGCAATATCTCATTAAATATGCGTACATATAAACCCTTGAAGCTACAGATTTTCGTAGGTGATCACAATGTTCACAGTGACCATAATTATAAGGTCTTAGAAGAGTGTAAGCATTCTAATTTGATATAAAGAAAATGGCTAAAAAACAGTCAACCTATTAGGCCTACATACAACTAGTGACATACATGAATTGGCAGTTATTTATTAACCTAAACCTTAAAAGTTTACATTTCCTACCTGTTCTAAATATTGCTGTCAACACGTCATCACCTCCAACTTTTCTCTCCAACAAAAGTTTACTTGGCAGCCATAGTGACCTAAGGTCATAGCAGAGCACATGGCTGTAAAGCAAGATGACCTATGAGATAAAAAAAAAGGAAATCTACTCTTTATTCTTTGTGCTGGCATGTGTCTTCTTACGTGTAATTATCATGCGTTGTAGTTTTGTGTATTTAAATAATTATAATAAGTTTGTATCAGTTTTATATTTAATTTGGTGTACTGTAGCTAGCTAGCTGCTAGTGTTTTTGTTTTGTTTTTTTTGCAAAATGGGGAATATGTTATCAACAGATTGCATAGTCTCAGACAAGTTGATGAAGTTACAATGTCTTCATGTCATGAAGTTATTTCTCACAAAGAACAGATAAGTTGGTACATATTTGAAACAATTTTTTACAAAATTTCAAAAGATCTGGAGAAAGTGAGAGAGCAACTTATCCACAGGATCTAGATCACTGACACTGTCATCAGGTGACACAGATGTCTTTGTGTGCCTATTGTACCACATTACAATTGTTCTGGCTCATCCGCAACTCAGGAGTGAAAAGATCAATATTACCACTTCATGACATCTGCATAGCGCTGGGAGACGAGCTCACACAGTGTCTACCAGCACTACCTCGTTAGAAACAGGTATATTTCCAACTGCTTTTAAAACCGCTGTTGTGAAACCTTTACTTAAAAAGTCAAATCTTGACCATACTAATCTGAGCAACTACAGGCCTATATCAAACCTACCGTTCCTGAGCAAAGTACTTGAAAACGTCGTTTGTAATCAGTTAAATACCTTCCTCAACGAAAACAGTATCCTTGAAAAATTCCAATCAGGTTTTAGATCAAATCACAACACAGAAACGGCTCTAGTAAAAATAGTCAATGATCTTAGACTGGCTACTGACTCAAACAAAGTCTCAATCCTTATTCTTTTAGATTTGAGTGCGGCATTTGACACCATTGATCATAGCATCCTAATTCACCGCCTTGCGAAGTGGGTGGGTTTCTCTGATAATGCCGTAAACTGGTTTCAAACCTACATTACTGGCACAGATTTTAATGTCAGTCTGGAGATCATGTGTCTGTAAAACATGACTTGTTTTCCCTATGCTTCCGTTGGGAAACATCATAAGTCAGCATAATGTAAACTTCCACAGCTACGCAGATGATACCCAATTGTATATTTCTGTGGAGCCAACTAACCCAGATGGCCTTTGCTCCCTCACTGCATGCCTAACCTCCACTAAATAGTGGATGAGCAAAACAATTTTGAAACTAAATGATGACAAAACAGAGGTACTTTTGGTTGGACCAAAACCAAAGCGAGACATTGTTCTTAGTAATCTGGGGAACGCACCAGGTCAAACCAAAAGTAACAAGCTCATCTTAGATGCAGATTTAAGTTTTAAGTCCCAAATCAGTAAAGTTACTCAGACAGCCTATGTCCACCTGAGAAACATTGCCAAAGTGCGGCCCTTTTTAACTCAACAAGATGCAGAAAAACTAATTCATGCATTCATCACTAGCAGGTTAGACTACTGCAATGCACTCTTCACTGGACTTCCCAAAAAACATTTAAAGAAATTGGCACTCATACAGAACTCTGCGGCTAGACTTTTAACTAAGACCAAGAAGAGAGAACACATCACTCCTGTGTTGGCTTAACTGCACTGGCTCCCTGTTTCCTATAGAATTGATTTTAAGGTTATGTTAATTACTTACAAAGCTCTGAATGGCATAGCACCTTCATATATCTCTGAGCTTTTAATATCTTATCAACCACAAAGGAAACCAATTCTAATCTTTTCATTGTACCCAAAGTGCTCCACAAGCTAAGTGGAGAAGCTGCTTTTATCCATTATTTTTTAAAGCTGTAATTTTACTCTTACTCGAGTAAATATTTGAACTAGAATTGTACTCTTTACTCGATTACATTTCCCATTGGGCCTTCATTAAAATGAGTATTTCGATAGAAGTAGGCTACACATATCTTCGTTGACTGGAATACAAGCATGCTACATCTTCGTTGACTGGAATACAAGCATACACGTTAGCGACGCGCCCTCCCTAGGTTGCAACATTGTTGCGATTACACAGCAGAGGAGACGAGTCGGCCGTTACGTTGGTACTGAGGACTAGAAACGCCATGGATGCAGAGATGAACGTTAGTAGCCTACTACCAAAAGCAGCCCCCACTCCCATGGTCAACGTCTGGCCACATCTGCAACACTGTTCCGTCCCCATGCGGCTGAAGGAGACAACCGAGATAATGAAAGGAATGTGTCAGCCTAAGCATAACAATATCAGCCTTCAAAGTGTTGAGGTAAATCATCATTATTTTCTATCAGGGGTTCTCGTAGTGCTACTTAGCGAGCTAGTCCTAGCTGTAGCAGCTATTCGACTGAAACAAAGGCTATTTCTTGACATAACTCAGGGGTCTCCAAAAACGGTGCCCGCGGGCACCATGTAGCCTGCGGGATGCCTTTACGGCGCCCACAGCGCACTTTCTAAAAATAGCCAACAAGTCGCCTGCAGATCACGCTCTAAAACATCCTCCATTGTGGATTTTTAAATAGATATTTAATTGTAGACCATACATCTGTAATATTGGCTATATTAACTTGCTCATCTGGTGTAGCCAATGCAAGCCTATCTCTGCAAAAGTTCTGTTGCTATTCCGTGTCCGTACGGTTCGTGCATGATTGTTCAAGGACTGAAAAACAATTGCTTTAGGTCACGGGCCCTTTCTCCTCCGTAGCCTACTGGTGTAGCAATAACGTTGAAAATCTTGTGGCATGCATACCAATAGGACTGTCAGATCATGGAGAAATTTCAGATGTGCAATCAGGCGTCTTCATAAGTTAGTCTGGTGTTGGTGATTTCGGTTGTAACATTCAATAGCATTGTTCAATGAAATCAGAACTTAAACAACCTCTGAATTATGAATGGTGGGCATGCTATTTGTAATCTACATTATTAATTGCATTAAAGATGGCTTTTTTCGTTTAAAAAATTAGATCAGATTCCTCATGGAAACTTTGAATTGAACTAACTGAACAAAAACGGTCAGTGTTGCATATTGATGTATTGAAGAATCAGATGAAAATACAGTTGCTTAATATATAAAGGCTCATAGGCCTACATAATATTGATAACTTAAATGTAAAAATCACATAGGTCTATTATTTAGGAGGATCACCCTCGCAAAAAAGGAGTGAGGGTCTGTTTGTTTCAAATGAGTAGCCCTATGATTTTGGATTCTTCAGGTAGAACTCAATCCCAAAAAGGTTGGAGACCCTGGTATAACTAGTAGAATGTATGCTTCAGGAAGGGTTGACAACACAATGTAACTTGCTGATTATATGCAGCAATTATTGTATGGGATTTTGTTGATTGCTTAACCAAAATGTAATAGTTGGTAACTTGTTCCAGCTATCATCTCCCTCTACCATTCTCTCTCTCTCTCTCTCCCTCTTTTGGTAGTTGTGTTTCAATTTGATTCCTTGAAATGCGCCACTGACTATCAAAATACAGATGCGCTGTTTGAAGTTGCAGTGCTTGCTTCTAAAGGGAATGACAGGTGTCATTCTGATTGGTTTAAGCACCAGGCGCCTGACGTTTGATAACAAAACCACCCCGAGTGTGGACTGGACAAACCCCTAAATGTAGGCCTATGTAAGCTATCCGCAAGTGACCATGTGTTTTAGATCACCAAAATAAGGCCTGTTATGTCTTTTTCACGGATCCAAGCACATCAATACAAAAATGAAAAGTAACTTGTAATTTGAGTAGTTTCATAACAAAGTACTTTTTTTTATTTTTACTCGAGTAGGTTTGTCCAATTGGAATATTTACTTTTACTCAAGTAGATTTTGAAGGAAGTAAATGTACTTGTACTTGAGTATAGATTTTCAGTACTCTACACACCACTGCCATTATGCCCCAAAACTATGGAACACCCTGCCTCTGTATATCAAGCAGACAGCCAGAAGCAGATGGGCTCCCCCTATTAAGTCAGGTTCTGCTCAAGGTTTCTTCCTGGAATATGGGAGTTTTTCCTTGCCACAGTTGCCATATGGCGTGCTTGTGGGGGGTAAAGGGTCTTGAATGTCTGTGTATAAAGTCAAATAATTGTGACATATGCTAAGAACAAGCTAAGGCTAGCTGCTTGGAGTCCGCATCAACGGGGCCTAAGCATTTGTTAGCCTAGGCATTTGTCAGCAAAGCCTTTATATATCCATAGTAGTATAATAGTATTTCTGATATGTTGCTGATTGAATCATAAACGGCCACAGCAACAAAGGGGAATCACTGACTTTTCTCTAATAACTGTGTTACATGTTATTATCTATATTTCTGATATGTTGCTGATTGGATCATAAACGGCTACAGCAATGAAGAAAAGTGAAAGTGATTGATAATGACTGACTGACTATTATTGTGTTACATGCTCCAAATGTAAAGCCCTTTGAGCTGCATTCTTTGTATGAAAGGTGCTATACAAATAAAGCTTATTATTATTATTATTATTACTACTACTACTACTACTACTACTACTACATGTGCTGACTGGGTGCGATACAACCAGCAAAATATCAACCAAACTTGCAGCTCTGAACACTTCTGATTTCTGATTTCACTTTCTGATCCTCAATGTCAACTGTCCACAGCTAACAGTTGAATACAAATGGCAGAAACATTCTTGGTCAAATGTTTCAAACCATCAACAGACATGGAGACATTTGACGACCTGTGCATTGCTGCGTTCAATAGTAATTCCCTTATGATAGACTTTGAGAGGGCCGCTTGCACCTCAACTACTGCAAGAAAACATACAAAGAGCCTATTCAACAGCAGCTTTGGGTCCAAGCACCATTTACAGACATCACCTTGATCTTAAATGCAGATGCTTATGGTTCTGTAAGAAAGGGCAGTTTATTAGTCCCTGAGATTGTAATCTCAAAACCTGAAGGTTTACCAGATCCCTGCTTGTGTGGCAAGTGTGCACACAAGAATGGGTGTCCCTGTCGGGTAGCTGGTATCCGTTGTTGCAAGTACTGCAAATGCAAGGGAGGCAGGCTAGTTGTAAAAATCCTATCACTGAATGAGGTTTCATCATCATCCCCATACCTGGACTCTGTTGTGAAAGTTTTACCTTACAACACAGGGAATAAACCTGTTGTTTTGTATTTTTCACTTTAACGTTCCAATGATAATAGCAAGGTTGGATATGAACTTAGTTTTTGCCCCCAGGCAACATTGTACCATTGTGGAATGAAAATAAATAAATATTTTACAGATATGAAGTTATAATAATACAAAATCAAAATCACTGTTATGTACCAGTTAAAAGCTCCATAAATCTCCCCAAACATTCTCCGGTACAGTATACATACACACACAACCACACACACATATCCATGAGTTTGCACACTTACACCCATGCATACTGGTGAATGCGTACTGATGCACACTCATGCACATTATCTTAATATGAAGATTAAACTGGTAGAAATGTATCAGGATATCTATAAAGTAGAAAAAGTCCCATTCACCTGTAGTGTGATATAGTGTCATTTGTTGTGGTCATTTTCAGGACTTTCGTCCCGGGTAGAGATTTTGGCACGCATCCCACGCTGTTCAATGGAGTCATATTAGTCTATAACAGTTGAGATATTCTCCGCTAAATAAAGTGCATACAAATCTTACCCAGGACCAAGAATACTAGCTGCCTGCCCCATAAGCAGGCCGTCACAAAACCGCGTCTCTGTAAGCAGCCTAGGCTCCGAGATCTGTACACAAAAACAATTGCTACCAACAAGGGTTGGCAAACCCCTCAAAAGCAAAATAAAGTGTTTCAACCAATAACCAACGAGATGCGCGTTTAGGAGTTTTAATTGCACGGGAGGTAGGGGGAGGGAGTAGCGAGCTAGCTCTGTTTTGTTTGAACATCAACAGAAGTGACGTATCCCCGCTATCGCTGATACAACATTTAATACAAGACTCCTGATATCTCGTGCACGATGGGGGAAAAGGCCTAGATTAACTTAAAGTTGCAGTCTTGTAAATAGTGACCCTGCAAGATTCTCAGTATTTGCGCAACCAGTCTGACTATAAAATCTGTAACTTGTCTTTAGATGCGAGAAGGTGTGAGACTGTGCTAGTCTTTCAAAAGTATTTTCCAAATTTTCTCAACGTCTTCTGGGTAACGTTAGCTGAAAGTATTTTCTAACTTATATTTGGGTTTAAATTCAATAACTAGATTATGTAGAATGGCTCAGCGGCACTTAGAAGCATTAAGTTAACGTTAATGTTAATGTTAAATTAGCATGATACACGAGCATAAATACTAATTTCTTTGTGAATGTATAAGCTGTCTACATACAAAGTAATAGAACCAAACCTTTCTAGCTTTTCTTTCTGAGCAACGTATCTGAACCCATGGCTCACGTTGAAGTTATGACATTAAACAGTAACGTTAACGTTACAGGTTGACGTTGGTAGGTAACGTTATGTAAATTATCGTATTATTATACACAACCATGCAACTTAACGAACTAGCATAACTTTTCGATTCTTCCAAGTGCCACGCACCGGCAACTTTAACTTTAAGATGCGTTTAACTGTACAAGTCTAGCAGTTTAGCTGAACTCACGCAGCGTCTTAGCATAGTAACTTAGTTAGCTAACTTAGACATCTAACCTTTAGAAAGCCAAGTTACGTTGACATAACAACTGTGGCTAAATGTGACTTACCCTGTGAGCAACCTGGGGTTTCATATGTTCCCACTTATGTTTTATTGTCCCGAAAACTGTAATTCCTAAGATAAAATTAACTTGATTGGGACTGATGTCGAATGTTAGCTTCCAACGTCACTAATGTTATCTAAAGGACTCAGTTCCGGTGAAGCACCCATTCCCCGGAATTCCTGGTTCCTTTACGCCACTGTATTGAAGTTCTTGCGTTGTGACTAGGTTACCGTGCGTATTCACAGTACTGAATTACGTTTTCCGTGTTTCCAGCTACGGTAGCCGACTAGACCATGGTAGGGAAACACCATAGAAGCTAGACATACTATACAGCCATTTACATTCTCTGTTAAAACCAGAGTTAAAACTAATTTCATATGGAACCAGATCGGGTATTATTATTCCTTTTCTTTGTCACTCCTCCATTGAAACTCCATATCCGTAGTTATGTAAATGTCCAGTTGGTGGCGGTAAATGCAACCGTGTGTATGCCAACCGCCAATAAACCCCACAAGAAGAAGAAGACCAGATCGGGCATATCAGAGTCCGTCTACGGAGAGCCTTGCCACTCCGTATTAAGTCCCATTGTACCGAATTTTGGATGCAGTTCCACCAGAGTTCCACTGGGGGCGATCGCCATGAGTGCAGAATGAATGGGAGTCAATGGAGCTAGACGGCTAAAATGGTCTCTTTCACCTGATTGTCGTTGACAAATCTTAGATTTGATTGTAGTTTGTATAACTTCAACATGGGTTATAGGTCAAAAGTTGAATGAACGAGTACTTATGTCCTTTTGATTTCTTACAGGTTGGGTCGTTGTTGCACATAACACGCTAGCATTGTGCTAATGAATGACGTCATTGACACATTTGAAAGGCTTTTAAGAACAATTAAGTGACTTTAAAAAATATAATACTCAACCAAGTGTATTTTCTTTGCCTCCCCTTTCGAATACAATACTCAAATTACTTGGAAAAAAATTATATCCCGAGAAAAGTGGATTTTGAGGGGTACAGCTCCATAGACCTCCATGCATTCTGCACTCGTGGACGAGCGCCCTCATGTGGAACCACAGAAGGAACTGCAACCAGTTCAGAAACCGGAAGTTTTCCGAGAGTGGCAGTTCTCCCCTTATTAGACATTCTCTGGGCATATCCAGAGCCCGTCTACGGAGAGCCTTGGCACTTCCTATTAAGCCTCATTGTATCAACATTGGTTGCAGTTCCATTAGAATTCCACTGGGGGTGATCGCGGGCGAGTGCAGGTTGAATGGGGGTCTATGGAGCTAGATGGCTAAATGTATCTCTTTCACCTGCTTGTCGTGGAAGAATCGTAGATTTTATTGTAGTTTATGCAAGTTTAATATAGATTTTAGATCTAAAGTTGAATGAACGAGTACTTATGTCCTTTTCATTTCTTACAGGTTGGGTCGTTGTTGCCCATATCACGCTAGCATTGTGCTAATGAATGACGCCATTGACATATTTGAAAGGCTTTTTTAGAAGACTTACGGACTTCAAAAAAAATATAACGATCAACAGTGTGTATTTTCTTTGCCTCTCCTAGCTAATGCAACATTCAAATTACTACTCAAAAAAATTATATCCAGAGAAAAGTGGATATTGAGGGGTAAAGCTCCATAGACCTCAATGCATTCTGCACCCGCCTCTCGAAGCCCTCAAGTGGAATCTGAGGAGGAACTGCAGCCAGTCCAGAAACCGGAAGTAACCAGACAGTGCCAATTCTCTTCCTATTAGACATTAGACGAGTTCGACTTGCGGCAGATCTGTGCAGATCTGACTTGATGTGATGCATGCTGGGTTGAACACAATGCATACTGGGATGGACGCAATGCTTGCTGGTTAGAAATTCTGTCCCACTTCTGTCAGCCGGGAGGGACTTACCACCCGTGACACCATGTCACATGGCCTTAAAATATCGCGGGAGTCTTAGCCTGCAGACAGATCTTGCAGTTGCCTTCCACGAGCTGCACGAGCTGAAACACGCCCTCATGACGTCAGTTCAAAGACGTGATAGGGCCGTTTGGGAGGAATGTCCTCATGACGATTATGACGGGAGGCTCATGCCTTAAATTCATTATTCATTCATTCATTCATATAAATTAAACCATAAATTCAAACGGGACCATAAAATAATTATTTTCTCACATTCACTTGCATTAACGATTTTTCAATCTAGAGGTCCAGCGGGGATAGCGGAAAGGGCGGGACTGACCAGCTCTATCCCGGACAGAAAGGCTACAGTCTGCCTGACGTGACTCATCGCGGGAGACATCGCGGGAGATATCGCGGGAGATATCGCGGAATGTTGTTTGCAATAAACACAGCAGAACTTTCATTCTTACTCATTAAAATGAGCATGATGACTGACGAAATAAATTCTTATGATGTAGTTTAAATAAACCACTGTTGTCCTACAGTTAACAGGCCTGCATTGTAGCACATACATTCAATATCAAGTGTTTTCCCTATATGTGTGTCTATCTATTTAGCCAACAGCAGAAAATAACAGAATATCCAAACGTTTTCAGTAGGCTAGCCTACCATTGTTGCAGAAATCACGTATAAGAAGGTATCCCTTCGATTTCTGTTTATTTTCGCATATTCCAACATAAGGAAGCACCATGAGACTCCCGTCAAAATCGTCACGAGGACATTCCTCCCAAATGGCCCTATCACGTCTTTGAACTGACGTCATGAGGGCGTGTTTTTAGAATTCACAGACAACATATGTTCACATTCATGGCACAATTCAAACGGGACTAGAAAATAATTATTTTCTCACATTCACTTGCATTGTCCACTGGGGGTTTAGCGGATGGGCGGGACTTACCAGCTCTATAGAGTGTCCCAGTGACTTCCGTTTTACTTCCGCTACAAGGGACCTATCTTTCAAAAAAATATGAACGGGAGTTAATGGAGAGATAACGATTATTTTTTGGTCCAGTTTGAATTGTGCCACGAATTTCACATATGATGTGTGTGAATTTAAAAGATAAGTTTTCACGTCAAGAAAGTACTGTTGTTCGATAGACTTCAAATGTTATGTTGGTTTTGTGCGAATCCGCTCAGTGGACTACATCTCTCGTCTCGAACGATGTAGCCTACGTCACCAACGTAATTAACAATAAGATTAGCTGTTATGCTAGTTAATGCTAGTTAAGTTGCATCTTGCTGCCTGCTATGTCACTTAACAGTATCTAATGTACAGTATATGGACGAATACAACTTACCTGATGTGTTTAATCCTCTGACTCATGGTATTTTCATCGGCAAGGAAAGCCCAATTAAGACCTGTTGCTGGTATGCTTGTACAATCTAGTGTGGCTGTGAATGAGCTAACGTCACTAGCGCGACTGATGGGTTTGTAGTCGTTGGAATTACGATCTTTGACAATGTTGTAATTCAATAGTTACGAAACAAACTGCAAAATGTCTTTACATGAAAAATTGTCTTTAAAATTGACAAACATCATATGGGTAATTAAAGGCACAAGTCAAACGGGACCAGAAAATAATTTCTTTTTCGCCATAGACTGGCGTTCAAAATTTTTTGAATTGGAGGCAAATGGAAGTGGCATCACTGGGACACTCTATAGATCAGTGGATGAGCCTGTTAATCCTACCTCATTTCCGGCGTAATCTTCATATAGTTTTATCAAAATAAAGGCCACTTAAAACACACAGGGTGCATCCGGGTGCATCTCTACTTGTCCATCCATCCTTCCTTCCGTCCTCCTGCCCTACCACAGAGTACTGACTACTGACATCTTTCAGATAAGCTGAAGAAGTTTTTATGCAGAGCTTTGTCATATGATAAAGAACCTTAGGGAATAAATAATGGAACTGAACAGAAACAAGTGTTGTGAAGTTATATATATGGTTGTTGGAATAATGGCATGAATGCGCACCATAACTCTGCCAAAAGACCATAATGGACTGATTTAAATAAGTTTCTGGGATTTCTTAAACAAAGAGAGATGGAATTCTCATAAATTCACAATTCATAAATGTATCCTCTAATTTGAATATGTTGAGGCCAGATCACATGGCTCTGTCTAACCTACAGTCAAATGTCTTTATATCTGCTAATTTATTCAAATATGAAGAGTTCAGATGCAAAACCCTCTAAATCCGTCTGACCACTTTTCTTTTAAATGAGCATTGAAATTCAGGCTCCTATAGGTTTTTGCCTATAAATCGATATTTCAGACCAGAAAGAGAGTGGTATTTAGTGGGTTTAGAAGTTAAATTATTTGATTAGCGTATACTATGTGTGGAGAGCATCCCCTCACCATCTTTATCTCATTTTTGGACATAGGTGGCATTTAGAGGCTTTTGCATCTGAACCCTTCATATGCAAATTATCTCATTAACTATGTGTGATACAAAAATGTCCCAAGCAGTAATGGATTCTACATGAAAAAAGTATCAACTGAGAAAAGTTTAGCAATCACCTTAATCAGATCGTTGTAGGTTTTGGTTTTGCCCTGTCTATTTGGTAAACTGCCATTGTATAGGAAAGTGCTATATAAATAAACTGTCACTGACATTATATTAAGGGCTGAAACAATATTTTTTTTCCCTCCTGAATGACATATAGGGGTTTTCGCACCTACATCATTTGGTCCGGACCCTCTGACTTTTCAGTTTGGTCCAAACCAAAATTGCAGGTGAGAAAGAAAAGAAGTTCATTTGCAGTCTGAAAACACTTTTTGGATGGTTTAGACTTTCGAACCAATTACAGGAGGTTGATAGAAGAAAACAAATAATGGATAAACAGCCTAAAATGAGCCGTGGACACATACAGGGAGAGGAGATCATAGCCTATTAGAATTTGGTCTGCCATTTTGGTCTAAAAGTCAATTAGAAAAAACAATGCATTAAAATACCGACATCTACAACATATTTAGAAACAACAAATTAGAAAAGCTAGAGCAAACTTTTTCCTCAATATTATCAGTGAGGCAAAGGGAAACTCTAAAAAGCTCTGGAGGAGCATTGATAAGATAAGGAAAAATATGTAAATAGACAGTTAAAACTAATGATAGATGGCCATATCCAGGATGACGGGCAGATTGTTGGGAAATGTTTTAACGAATATTTCATAAATTCAGTACGAGAGCTGAGTTTAAGCTTTCGAAAAACTCAACTCCCACAACTATCAACCTGTGATGTCTCCGCTTTCAAGTTTTCCCCAATAAACTCAGAGTGAGTGGAAAAGGTCATTTCACTTTTAACAAATAGCAAAGCTAAAGACATATTAGGTTGGGATACACCTTTTTTTAAAACAATGCAAAACATCAATTATGATACCTCTAGCCATGATCATAAATAAATCTTTTAATGAGAATATTTTTCCCAGCGTTCTTAAACCTGCTATTATCACCCCGGTACACAAATCTGGGGATACTCAACTGGTCTCAAACTACCGACCCATCAGTATTCTCCCAGCTGTGTCTAAGGTTATTGAAAAAGTAGTAGCAGAACAACTAATTGCTGATCTGGACTCCAAGTTTTTGTTACACCCTATGCAATTCGGCTTCAGGAAAAAAAACACTCCACTGAAATCGCATGCTGCTACTTTCTGGAGGAAATTAAATCTAGCCTAGATCAAGGTGGAGTGGTGGGAGCAGTCTTCCTTGATCTACGTAAAGCCTTTGACACAGTGAGTCATGAAGTACTGATTCATAAACTTACAAAATATGAGATCTCCTCAAATGTCCAAAATTGGATAAAGTCTTATTTAAGTAGCCGAACTCAATGTGTGCAAGTAAACGGCACATTATCTACATCACTTGCCACTACCCTGGGAGTGCCACAGGGGTCAATTCTAGGCCCTCTGCTCTTTTGCTTGTATATCAATGACCTGCCTTCCGTTTGCAAGAGCATAAATATTATTATGTATGCTGATGACACTGTTTTGTATGTCCATGGGAGAAGTGCAACAGATGTGGCAAATAAGCTAACAAGGGTTATTGACTGGTTACAGGATTCATGTCTTACATTGAATGTTGAAAAGACTGTATCTATGTTCTTTACCATTGGATCTAAACCCAAGACCTATCCCAAAATTTCAGTAAATCAACAAAACATAAAACATGTAGAGAAATTGTAATATTTGGGAGTAACTCTTGATGCAAATCTTACTTTCAAAGATCATGTTAAAAAATTGTACAATACACTGAAATTTAATTTAGCAAATTTTAAATATATAAGAAATTCTCTTAACACTGAGGCATGTAGTACATACTTACAAGCAATGATCATCCCTCACCTTCTATACTGCATCACATTCTGGTCTCAGGCAAGTAAAACAGTGATAAAACCTTTAGAATCTTTGTAACTGTCTGTAACTGCCTTAAAATCCATGACAAAAAGACACGCCACTATCATCACTGTCATATACTGGCCAAATATAGTTTATTGAGTTTTAGAAATCTAATGAAACACTCAAATGTGTTTTTACTACATAAAATAATTTACAGTGCTACTGCTCCCCCTTTGAAAAAGTTTGTAACACTCTGCTCTGAAAATTCTGAGTGAACTACACAACGTGTCACAAGGGGGGAGTGTAGCATCCCTCATCGTAAAACCCAATTTGGGAGTTCCTCATTCTCATGTGTGGCCATGAGACAGTGGAATGCCCTCCCCACAGAATACATATTATGTACAAATTCTCATACCTTTTCATGCTTGACTAAGAGGTGGATGTTAAGTAGACAAGTTTGCACACATTTTTAAGATGTTGTGTGTGTGTGTGTGTGTGGGGGGGGTGTGTGTGTGTGTGTGTGTCTGCGTGTGTGTGGAGCTAGATAGTACTAAACAGGCTTTAGTTGTATGTGTATGCTGGGGAGGGGGGTAAGAGAGTGTGAGTGGGCTGCTGGCGTCCATGTTTCTATTCTAAGACTGCTTGTTTGTAAAATACTATGGCCATCACATCATCTTTAGTCCTATGGAATTTATTTATGTAACTGTTATTTTATTTTATGTTTTTATACTTGCCCAGGGACTACAGGTGCAAATTAGCAATTGCTGCTACAACCTGGCCTAAGACATATTTTCCTGGATCCCAGGATAAATGTTATTTTGTGCATTGTCCCTGATTCAAATAAATAGATTTCCATTCCATTCCATTCCATTTTTGAAAGGATGCGAGAGGGAATACAAAAGGACAGCAGAGCAATGCTATCTTGGTTCTGAAGCTGAAAAAAAATATGCGGCAGCAGTATATTAATGTACGCAAAGTCATAAAAAAAACTGTGCTTTTAGGTAGGAAAACCTGCCAAATTGACAACTTGTCAATGTCAGACGCACGCCTGTAAACAAACCAATCAAAGGGAGACGCAGCACATGTAGGTGGTAACGACAGGACGCAGGGATGTCATGTAAAGTTCTTTAGCGTGGTAGAAAAATTGCAATGTGAAACCATTAACTAACCAGATCAAATGTATTCAATGTAACTAAACACAAACGTTGGTTTCGGACCTTGGTCCGGACTTTCAGGTGTGAAAATGCCCATAGCCTGCCTACTAAAAATGTCCCTTTAGGCTTTCCATGTGGAAACACATCATTATCTGGCCCCTGTACTTTGAAACTCGTTCTAGCGCCTATGCACCACTGTCATTCTCCCGTCTCAATAAATTAAATTATACATGCTTGGTTCATTTGCTAGAATCAACTACAAAGCAGTCACTATTAAGTAAAACCATGTAGAGAAAAGTAAATTGGAAGACATGACACCTCACACACCATCTGTAATCATGGAAGTAGATTTCCTTACAACATTCTAGTTTTTATGTTTTGAAAGCATAACTACTTTTAAACTGAAAGTCTGCTGCCTGACCTTCGAAGGAGAAGTTAAGAGATTTTGGAAAATACACATGCATTTTACCCATGCGTTATATTAGAAAATCTGAATGGTAAACATACCGTAAAGTTAGCCAGAAACTGGTTATCTTCTCTCAATAAAGACTTTAGCTTCAACTTCAACAAAAGTGCATAATGAGGGGTTATATGGAGTTTGGCTATAAAACCTGCCATGAAACTAGACCTCTGACCTCTGGCATTGGACTGAACATGTCTGTGTAAATCTGACATAGGCCAAGCCTACGATTCTACTTATTCGATGCATATGTAACAGGCCTATAAAGTTAACGTTAAGTAATTCAATTATTTTATTTCATCATAGAGCAAAGAGCTCTAGGTCCAACACATATGATGAAATAGACTGTTAAAACTGTCAAAAAAGAGTTGAGGCAGAAATGTGGATGAAACGACCCATGTGAGCCTCCACTGGCATATGCTCCTGGAAATATGTCTGCTGCAGTGCAGATGGTCTCCTCATTGGCCATGTAGGGCTACAGCCACAAACAGGCAAAGTCTATTGTAGCCTATGACAAAAAAAGATACGGAAAAAATTCTTAATCCTCTTGGTGGCGGTAATGCGCTACTTCAAGTGCCAAACTCCTAACAGCCAACAGAGGAAGAAGAAGAAGTAGTCGTAGAAGAAGAAAAAGATTATAGTGGGCTAGACCTGGGTCCTTCTTATCCTATCTGACATTCCTGAGATTAAACTAGACGCTGAACTTACAACTGACATTCACCATGAAAAAGTTTTTTGACGATATCAAGAGAGATGTTAAATTTAAATCAGCGGGACCTGGAAAGAAACTCACCGAAGACGCCAGGTAACGTCAGTGGGAAGTGCATTCATAACATTGACCAGTTGGATATTTATTTTCGTTACGCAAAATGGCACTGAAAATGCTGATAACGTCACTATTTTACGGTTCAATAATGTCTCCTCAGAGGTGTGAAGTAGCGTAGAGTCAATGAATCTGCATGTTGCAATTAATTGAGTAAAGTCTACCACCTTAACGTTGAAATAATTAGAAGATGTTAGCTTGCTATGTCGGCTACTCCTCACTGTTTACGTTGCTCTTTCGCTGAACGATTATGATTTTAACAGGCCATGGTTAACCAACCTGGGGTGCGTTATGATTTAACAGGCCATGGTTAACCAACTGCGGAGGTTAGCTTTTCAGTACACCAAATGATTTTCGAGCGATTTCACAGATGGCGACTACATTTCCAAAGTCGGAATGAAATCATGGGAGTTTGACTGGAGTCGCGGCACGCTCCCGTCAGCCTTCTAGATCGTTTAGTGTTGCCAATCTTTCGGTCAGTCCGAGTCGGTCTTTTTCTAGTCTCGACGTAAGACCAATATTAAACATGTTTGATATTAGACTCATTCGACATGATGCAGATCTGACTTGATGTGATCATAGACTAAAAGTGATGCATGCAGGGTTAAACGCAATGCATACTGGTAATATACTGTACAACTTCATCCAGTTGTTACCATGGTGTCACCATGAAATATCGCGGGAGCCTGCACTATCATTCAGTTCATTACAGTTGTCTTCCAGCGGACTACGCGAGCTAATAGCAAAGATTCTAGAGCGGAGCTCAATATCAAGTCCTGCAACTCTAGCAATTATAATGCGAGAGATTCCCACATACACTTTACTACCTGTCTGATGACGTTAATCTAATGTGAAAATAAGCGGGATAATGTATAGGCCTAGAACGCTAGCCTGACGAGCCAGACCCACATTAAAATGTAGGGTCTGGGCACTCACCGTTCGCAGTGCTCAGTCCGAGGGGCGGGATAATCAGTTGTCTTTCAAATTCCCACTGCACGCAATAGGACAGCGGCAGCGCTATGAGTCCCATGCGTTTCCAACCAGCGGAGCTAGTTGGCTAGTTCAAACGTTTGCCAACTTAATAAAAGCTTAACTCGTGTCACACTGTTCGCAAGCAGCAACATCCATCTTATTTGTTTTCAAGTAGCAGGGAATTCAAGCCAAACCGTTGCAACTCTGCCATCAATCATTATGTTAAGCCCATCTAACGACTCTATACACGATTTCATTGGCCTGATTAAGTTTCGATTTCTGGAGCTCACAAGCCAATGGAGAGTTGCTAGACTAGCCCTGGCAGCATATATAATTTGCTGCCGCTAGGGGCACGTCTAGATTTCTAGGCTACTAGAACACCGGTCATTATCGAGAAATAGGTCCCTTCAGGTCGGAACTAGACCCCTCCGCTAGTGATGGGCAAATTAAGCTTTGGTGAAGCACTGAACCACTTTGAACAGTTGATTCGAAAATGGGTTCATTACTCGAAGCTTCAGTAACAGCTACCTCTCCTGGTGAAAAGCCAAGACTGCATTTAAATTATCCCGGCTAGATAGTGGACAGGAAGCTTTACTAGTGAAATAAATCTAGTGCAAGCACCTAACCACCCCACCCCCACACATACATACATAGTGCACATGAATAAGAATGGGATATCATTCTTTTTACAAATAAACATTGATCAGGAGCGATCAGAATAACGTTTTTCCACGTCTCTCTTACATTGTAATACAAATAAATCAATACGAACAAATTATGCTTGTCACAGTAGAGGCGATGAACCAAACGCAATGTTGTGCATTAGCCTAAAGTGTTTATGCTTTGAGCGTGCTATAATTCAGACTAGAAACGAGGCCCTGCCCGTTGCAGTGGCAGCACGATTGGTTCGTGAGGCGGTGGCACTGCGAACCACTCAGGTGATTCATTCAGAGAATGAAGCAGTTTCTGCTTCGGACGTGATATGTCGCGTGATTTTTCCGTACCAAATCAACCTTCGGAGCAGTGGTTCAAATGGAATTTTAGTTAATGGTTTGAAGCACGTATCGAAGCTTCAGTGTCAGACTGCCATCACTACCCTCTGCTGCGCGTCGGGGTCCGGTTCGCCCTGTCGTATGGAGCTAAATTTGTCTCAATAATATTTGTATATGCGCAGAGGGGGATCCACAAATATTTCTTGATTTGCATGTGTGTTTTGATATCTACAAATAAAAAAAAATCATATTTGTAACTCGTATATTGATTTTTACAAATATAGCGCAGAGAAGCCACCCAGATCCACAAGTAGCCTGCTGACACTTTCTAATCCAGTAGATGGCAGTGTTGTTTCATGGGACTCATAACCAAAGATTATTTGCTCATAACACACAGAGCTAGCAAACCTAGTTCTTAAATCTAACAAGTTATGCCTTTTACAACAAGCTTTTTGATGGAAAAGTGGTGTTTAATTTCCATAATCTTTGTTTAGTAAACGCATAAAACCGTCAGTTTGCAAGCAAAATCAAGAATTACTGTGTGCTGGTGATCCACAAATGCAAAATTAGATTTCACAAAGGCAATTTTCAGTTTTACAAATGCCATTTTATTTACAAATGCACATCTATATTTGTAAAAATCAATATACGAGTTACAAATATGATTTTTTTTATTTGTAGATATCAAAACACACATGCAAATCAAGAAATATTTGTGGATCCCCCTCTGCGCATATACAAATATTATTGAGACAAATTTAGCTCCATACTGTCGGGACCTATTTCCCGATAATGACCGGCGTTCTATATGTTATCCCTTACATATGGGGTCATTCCACGTCAATTCAACCAGGGCCCACGTCTCAAAAAATTCTGAAAAAATTACCAGGGGTACCTATGTTACCCAGGAGACACACATTACTTTTATGTATGATCAATACTTTCCAAGATACAGCCAGTTTTACAGGGGGAGGGGGGTGTCGATTTTGTTCGGCTTCTTTTTTTTTGTCAAAGTTCACAAGCCCACAGCGCAAAAACTAAACCATGTAGGAGGCTCAAATTTTGCATGCTGGTACATAAATAGGATTAGTATGTACAGTAACCTGACTCTCGCCAGATGAATTTCATTCCGCTTAGCTCCGCCTAGCTTCACTCACATCCATCTGGGACCTCTTCCATTGAGAGTGATTTCTGCAGCAGATTTTATGGTAAAGCCAATCAGGACGCAGGGCGGGAGTTTCATAGATGTGACATAGCGTAGAAGCGACTGTGAGACTGTTATCAGCGTCACGGGTTGGCTTTGATGTGAGTGGTTGAAGTAGCACGTCAATAGATGACGGACAAGTGGCTTATTCAATCATATGCAAGCATTTTTTGATTAGGCCCAGCCTTCTGAAGCAACACTCCAATGGATTGCTCCCAGATGGATGAGTGGAGCTAGGCGGAACGAAATTCATCTGGCGAGAGTTAGGTTACTGTTTAGGCCTTCAGAAGACATATTTGGGTCATTCCACGTCAATTGAACCAGGGCCCACGCACTTAGGTCTCAAAGAATTCTGAAAAAATTACCAGGTGTACCTATGTTACCCAGGAGACACACTGTAAAATTACTCTTAGGTAAGATCAATACTTTTCAAGATACGGCCAGTTTTACAGAGGGAGGGGGTGTAGATTTTGGTCGGCCCTTTTTTTTGTCAAAGTTCACAAGCCCACAGCACAAGAACTAAACCATGTAGGAGGCTCAAATTGTGCAAAATATATGAAATAGAAACATACGACACAAGCCATCATTTTCCGTGTGTGTTTGTGTGTAGAGAGAGTCAAGCAGAATCTAGGATGGCCACTGGTGTGAATGATGCACACTACAGTATATTCAATATCACTGATGACGATGACATCACTGATGACGATGACATCACTGATGACGCCCCCCTCCCCCTCAAATTGTGTAAATCCCCCGTACATGAAGAACCTAAGGGGGGAATATATAATAAAGGCTAGATGTCTCGTCCGCGTGGCTGGCCAATGGAGGTCGACGTCCGCACTTCGCGGCCATCTTGCCATAGTCAGCTCGCTAACTCATAACATTGTGTTTCAATGGTACATACTTTATAAATAACCTTAACTTGCTCAATTTTCTACTACGGTTTGGTTTATTATAAACGTCATAGATGTAGTTATGACACTGCATACTTATGAAAAATTATAACTTAAAAATGCTCATGCATCCAGATTATAGCTACGTTAATAACGTTTGTAAAAAAACAAACCGTTTGTAAATCCGTCAAGATTTCAGCGAGATAGGAGTATCACAGGAGTAGTGCAGATCACTCACCTTACATCTGGTACCACAGAGCCCACCAGATAGCTTGCCTGTGACAAGATGGCCGGCGATGATGCCGTTAGAGACTCCGCCATCTATAAAGACATCTAGCCTTTATTATGGGAATTCTCCCCATTTTGAAAAATAAATTTTAAGCCCTGCTGTCTCTTCTAATTTTCTTGTTGAAAAAATTCAAAATGTATTTAGAATACTTTTTTACCAGCAAAGGTGTATCAAAAAAATGTCAATTAAAATATCGGTATCGGCCAAAGTGAAATTTTAAATATCGGTATCGGCCCAATATTGAAATTTCAATATTGGTGCATCACTAAAGCAGACTTTTCCTCACTTCTTTCTTGCTTTATTATTGACCAACACTTCACTCTGGCCTCCTTGACCGGCTGTGACGGATCTTCGGCTAAATGTAGCTTGTTATCACAAAAGAATTGGTGATTTTTGCAGCCTTCCAAAGGGCATCCCTGTAGGACCTCATACAGAACCGAATGATGATGGCACTTGGTTTAGTGTTGTTCTGTGGTGGCTTCCCGAGGCAATATGCAATGTCAACAGCCTCAACAGGGTAAACCTTTGCCTTCAGGAGGATGATCTGGCGCAGCTTCACAACTTTTTCAACTTAACAACTTTGTTCTGGCTTTCGTGAATGCCGTAGAGCTTCAAATTCCACTTTCTTGAGTAAGACTCCAGATCAGGAACACATTTTAGGAGTTTAGCCACTTTAAAGGAACCATATGTAAGACTGTGGCCAAAACTGGTACTGCAATCACTTTCAAATTACTGTAGAGCGGTGTATCCCCTCCCCCTCCCCCTGACTCGAGGTTTCCAACCCGAATGCTGAAACACTACTGACTTTGTGATTAGTAGATAGGTGGAGGGTGGTGCATCAGGGCAAAACACAACATTAACATCAGTTGAGGGCTGCAACTTAACTTTTTAAATGACAAATGACAATATCCTTGCCGGACTACTGTTGTCAGTAATAAGTATTTGAAATGAACATGATTTCTTAATGTCTAGTGACATATCAGGGCCATTTTATGATTAATTGAAATACGTTCCTTTAAGTTTTTCCTCTTTAAGACGAGTATCATCATCTTCCATTTTAGTCATGACCGCTACTGTTGATGTATGTTGTGATCATCCTTATCCAGTCCCATCCTTGTCGTCTTTTGTTCTGTTTTTGTATTGTGATATGCTTTTTCCCTTTTATGTCCTGCAGAACAGGAACCTGCTGTAAACCACTTATGCATGTTTAACTGTAACTCTAATATTACGTTTAATTCCTTCCTGTATAACAAATGAAATCAAATTAAATTAAATCCTCTTGGTAGCACCAAACCTCAAGTGATGCAGAGCAGTGCCAAAAAACAACCACATCATGTCACGCCGACAGAGGGTGCACAGAGAGCTGGTGCTGCAGCACTTGCAAGAATAGAACAACAGCAGCGGCCAAAAGTCCATACATCGCAAGATGCTATCCGAAATCAGGGTAAGATTCCAGGGGAAAGCATTGCATGCTAATTATACCACTTCTAAACCTGTGATATCATCTCAATGATATCACATCTTAACTCTCTGCAAACATCTCTTTCAGTCAAACGAGAGTTAGAAGCGGAGGCTGCAGCTACAGCAGCTGCTAATGAGGCAAGCAAAACATTTTAAAAGTATGATATGGTAAAATAAACCATTCAAAGGTAATATGATGTACAATAATGTATTTGTTTTTTTCCCCCACTAGAGTTGCAATGTTCCAGTGAAAGATTCTGGTAGTTTGTCTGTTTCTGGGATTTATTTCATATGCCCTCTCACTGGATCCAAGTTAACCAAGAGTGAAAGAGAACATTGCATTAAAGAAGCTATTCTCATGGTATGTCCGAAAGTAATGAAGAAGAACAGCATTACTTAATTTTCATTCTTTACAGTAACATCATTTCTTTTCTGATTTTGGATATCGTTAAGCTTTGCTGTGTTAATGTGATTCACTGTAGTCATTAGGGATGCAACGGTACACAGCACATTATTTAACCGAACGTCCCCCATGGTTCAATTCACAAGTCCGTACATCTGTCATTTATAATTTGCAAAATAATCATTGCGCAGACATTCAAAGAACACCTCCAGAGAACCAGTGGATGGGCCCTGGCACCTCTGCAAGCTATCATTCCCTACTCATGTACCAAAGGGCCAATAGGTTGATGCGCTCTGTATGCAAATGAGTTTGAGAGAGAAAAAAATCATCAGGACAGCTGACTGCCCTACGTGAATGAGCAAGACAAAAAACAAACTTTGAAGAGGCGCCGTCGTGTTTTATATCCACTATGAGGGAACATTTAGGATTTTGTTACAATCTAAAGACGGTAAAGTTTAAACAAACGAAGTAGGCCTACAGCCCACTAGCATTACTTTGCCAATGCAGTCAACTGGAGTGGACGCCTCTAACATGATGTTGTTTATTGCCATCACCCAGCCATATCCATTGCTAGTAGCCTAGTGCACAAAAGCCCACTTCTTAGAGAAAACAAGCCAGTCTCTCACTGTCAACAACAATTTGCTATTAAAATAATAGTTATAATCTATTAATAATGTTAATGCCTGTTAATAATCTAGCAGCTGCATTTTGTACCATTTGTAATCTGGCAATACACACACGCTTAATATCTTCCAGGTAGTCTAATAATAAAAGCTGGAGGCCGCATGACGTAAAACTCATTTTCCACCCGGCGCAAAGTTATTTTTTTTTTTTGCATGTCTATTTTTTAAACAATGCGCCCATGGGTGTGGTAATTAACAACCTAGGGAGTGGCCTAGCGCATTGTCTAAAAATTGCTATTGTACACCACCTAAAACGCATTACGCCACTGACCAAGAGAAACCTGGTCAGAAGTCTATGGAGAGTTGTTTATATGTTATTTTAAGAGCGCATTGTCAACAGTCATATTGGCGGGTGCACAACGCACCATCCTTCTATCCTCCATGAACTGAAATTAAATTAAATTACACGATTAGGCTACAATGGGAAACATAATTAGAATAAAGAATTAGAAAAAATAAATCTCACAATGCATTTGCAAATTGGTAATGATGGTTAAAAGTGATTAGGCGAGAGCACAGCTGAAGACACACTATCACGAGATATAAGCAACGTTGTTAAAACGTTGTTTTATTCAGTCATTCGAAAAATATTAGGGTAAGTGTTGCTTTTTCCAGCCTATGTTTTCTATAGTAACCCATTGTCAGTCAATAACTGTACGGTGAAAGAAACTTTCTGCGTATAACTGCCTTTGTTGTTGACTGACACTACCGTTAAAGGGAATGACAAATGTCATTCTCATTGGTCTAAATGATGTTACGCCCCAAACACACCCATGACTGATTAAGAAACCTAGGAACACCTTGTTGCGCCATGCGCTCGACGTTTGATAACATAACTTTTGAATTCTACCAAACATCACAGTGAGAGAAATTTTAAATAAATTGACACCTAAGCTCTCTCTACTGGTAGTTGCACAAAAGCAGTTGTAAACTACCCTATAGTTAAAAACTAGGCCTAGTCAATCACACTGCCATTTTTTTCTATAGGCAATAGTTAATTGTTTAAATTTGTGGGTTATATTTTTTTTAGGGCTGTCAATCGATAAAAAAAAAATAATCTAATTAATTACATACTCTGTGATTAATTACTCTAAATTAATCGCATATATAATTTTTGCTGAGAAAGTATTTTAAATATTTAAATTCAAATGAATCATTGAATAATCAGCATTAGTGTTTTCACTGTTCAAATAATGGCCATAATAATCTATGATATGACCTAATATGCTGAGGAAATAAATTCAAAAGTGCTTCGGGAAGAAGTTTTTTTCACATATAGAGCATTTCAGGCCACAGATATAACCTAGGGGACACAATGAAAATAAATGAACACTCTCCTCAATGTCAACACTATTTCTTTCCATTGATGTGCGACTTTAGCGTTGACAAACTCCGGTGATATGCAAATTCCTTGCTGCAGACATTGCAGAGGACTTTATTTTAATCAACACTTTATTTTTGTCAACACCATCAGGCCGTTTTTTAAAAGTAAATGTTCAAATCAATGATCTAGGCAGCACATTTTCTTCTCTCTCCTTCATTTTACAGTTTTTAATCAGTTATTTTTTCTCAAATTAATTAATCGAAATTAATCAGTTATTTTGACAGCCCTAATTTTTTTATTAAAATACTGAAACCGCACAGTTATTGTGGCCCAAAAACTGTGATGCATACTGAACCGTGGGCACACTGTACTGTTGCATCCCTAGTGGGGGTGTGAATCTCTTATGTAAAAGACGATACGATTCACATCTAGATACATGGGCACGATTCGATACAAGAAAAGATACATGTTTATAAAAAACGATTCAGTACGATTCGATGCAATTCGATGCAGTTCAAGAATGGAAAGCATTCTGAAAGATTTTTTATAATTTGCTCAAGGTGCACATTCATTTTATATGATCAATTATCATGGTTGTCAATTAGGCAACAAAATGTGTGAATATGATTATCTAAACTGCGGTTTGTTTCATATACTGTATTGAAATGAAAAAAGAATAGTCTACATTTCAGTCAAACACAGCAGCCAAATACAACATAAAAATACAATTTTATAGACTTTACAGATTTTATAGTTATATCTGATTGTTTTCATGGAGCTGTAGCCTTGTTGAGGTAAGACAATACCGAAACAAAATAAAACAAATCAATGAACTCTCAGGGCTTATTTTGTTCCAACAGTAGACCTAATGCACAAGTCTGAGTGAATATGAACAAAATCATTGGCTAATAATTTATGCATCGTTTTAGCAACAAGGGCCAAATTATTATTTAACATTAAGGAAATCCCTTCATCAAAGGTAAGGCTACTCTACAGACTATCGTTGCTGTTTAGGAATGCTGTAAGTTCTTAATTTCGCGCTGGATTTCGAAAAACAAAAGCCGACCGAGAGCAAGTTGTCACATGCTTAAGTTGCAATAGATGTATGGGTAATGAGGTCATTTGAGAACTTTGGCCAATGAATGTAACCAAAAACGAACTGCATTACCCACATCCGTGCCACGTATAGTTTTAAAACCAGAAGTGGGGTGAACGCGGTGCTTGGAACATAAATGAGCGTCTGAGCGAGCAGAAAAGGTTGTGCACCGATTCATAACAAGTAAATCGATATAATGACCGGTTCATTTCAGTTTTTTTCCGATACGGGGCTTCACGTATCGATGTAGCCGTATCTTACACGTTAAAAACGGATACCGATACGTATCGGTTAATCTTTACACCCCTAATCCCTAGTAGTCATGCAGATATGTGAAACTGTTGTAAATTCTGTCTCCACAGACATTTGCAGAGGATCCAGTTGAAGCTTCCATCATGATGATTCACACGTTCAACAAAGACCAGGAGAAAGTTAAAGCAGCAGTGGATATCGTGAGCAAGTAAGAACAGACTGAGAGAAATCCATCCATGTGTGTATGTGTCCAGTCACATTGTCTATCTATAAAGCAAGGAACAATTGTATGTTTGTCTATCTGTTATTTGCATATCTCTTGAATTCATTTGCTTGGATGTGAATGGATGTGAAATGTGAGATACAGGGTTCTCACAGGTCATGGAATTTCTGGAATATCACAGAATTTTGCAAAGTCTATTCCAGACATGGAAAGTCAGGGAATTGTATCTTTTTTGGGGCAAAGTCATGGAATATCAGGGAATTTTGTTGTGGCAGTTTAAAAAATACTTTTGTCAGGGAAAAGTCATGGAATTGTATTATTTGACTTAGAGTGTGATATTGTATCATCATACATCATGGAGATATTGTTGAAATCTTTTTTAATAATATAACCCAGCGGTGAACTTACTCATCATACCAATATGTCTCTCTTAATCACTGAATCTCACAAAGACTGTCAAACTGACATCAAAATATTATCTATCTTATTTGATTGATTTTTTTAACTTTAGTGACTAAAAGATAATTGTATTTTTTGATAAAAGTATCCTCTTAGTAAAATAAATAAAAACAATTTCATTCCAATTTTGTGGTAGCATGATCCATATATAATATATAAACTATTTCATTACACTGTATTGGTGCTATGCAAGTTGAATTGAGTGCCACTACCACCACTAACCACTCGGTGAGTTGCACAGTTTTGAAAACGAATGTTAAGGGTTGTTTTAAGGACATGTTTGTGCATGCCTGTAGGCAGCCACTCTGAAGCAGTAAAGGCGATTCAAAACGAGTCAGAAAAGTCGAGACGGGACCAATCGTCAAAATTTCGGCGTCCACCACTCTAGTAAACTCTCTAAAACAAACCAGAAAAGGGACTCAAAGTGCTAAATACTGATTGATGAGAGAGAAAGAAAAAAAAAACCAAAGCATCCGATTAAAGCACTATAATCGCCTTAATGCCTGAGGTGCCATGCAAGTAAACTTGGCACCAGAAAATGACAGCAGAACCCACAGTCAAAAACAGAGACAGTAGGCTACAGAACAGACCAGGCAATCTAGGCAAACGCATAGCATTGGATCAGGTAAAACTTGGTAGTTAAAACAGTAAATTGGCAATGGTCAGAAATTCAAGATGTAACATGAAATAGGCTTTAAAAGCTTCCAAAGTTCATCTGTAACAAAGGAGATGAGAAATACGTTAGTGGAGAGAACACTCGATGGATGAACCTGACTAGTAGAGGGACTGGGTCAAGATCTCATCACCGCAACTTTTCATTTGAAAGTGGTTGTATTTGTTATAATTTCGATGGAATGAAAAAGGTGAATATCCTCAATAATATCATATTACAGCCACTCCCACAACGCGGAGTCACCTGTGCTTGACGATTATTGACACAAATGTCACGCTATAATATTACATTATAAATGAATACAGTGAGTGGGGGCTGGGGGTAAATCCCCAGAAAATTCTGAATTTGGTCGATGTGATTTCCTGTATTCTGCTGTATTTTCGGGATGATCAGTTGGAGAAGGGCAATACCCAAATTTGTTCAGATTCATAGCCTTTTGCTTTTTGACTAATTGAGGTAGTGACTTTGCGTAACTACTTGGGCTTCAGGGCTCCTTGACCTCTTGGGCTCGGTAGGCTCAATCAGTAACCCATCCTTGCTCACATGCCCAAAATGTTTTGGGGCTCCTCTCTAGACTTCTAGCCCCCTGGGCTTGGTGCACTCCTGTATTAATATAGTTGTTATTTACACCAAACCAGTCACCTTTTAACCTAAGAGGGTACTAAAATCACAGATTTATTTTAAACTTTCATATTCAAAGTGAAGCACTAAGTGTGCTTTACTGACGTTGAATTGAAAAATAACAAAATACAGCAACATTTGTATTTGTTGTAAACAAGTATATCAGTTTAATGACTTGTTTTTCAACAGACCTTTGAACAAATCTGCAAATGTGCATTAAATGATCTTCAACTACAAAATAAAACCAAAATAGACAAACATTAAAGGAACCATATGTAAGAAATGTATTTCAATTAAACATAAAATGGCCCTGATATGTCACTAGACATTAAGAAATCATGTTCATTTCATATACTTATATCACTGACAACAGTAGTCCGGCCAGGATATTGTCTTATCTTGGGATTTAACAGGGAACCTGTGCCCACGTTGTTGGCTTATAGCCTACATTACGTTGAGCTGTTGCAAATGCGAGGGACGTCCTGTAGGCTACTGTTGATGAAAATATACCCCGTTTTCTAGCCTCTCGGGGTACCGGCTATCGGTATAGTCCCCCATGCAAAACGTATAGTCAGACTATCAGTATAGTCCCCCATGCAAAACGTTTGACCATGGTTATCCGTCGGGGTTTTTTGAGTTAATAAACTCCATAAATAATCATTAATTTGTCATTTTATGCCTCCTCCCTGTTGTTTCCTATGGAGTTGTCCGAGCTGATGTCCAAGTCCTGTTGAGGCTGGACTGTCATTGGCTCATCAGCGTTCTAAGGGTGGCGCTTAGCGACAGGTCAGTTGTTAACTTCCGGGAATTATTTGAGGCTTCCATGAGCTACCATTGTATTGTTATTCGGTGGCTTCTTCTGACTTGTACTATACTAACTATACAATTGTGAAACGGCATAAGCTTATTAGAATGTTAGAACGGTAGTCTATTTAGAGGTGGATAAATGCAATTTAGAGGTGCATAAGCGCAGTTTAGAGGTGCGTAAACTAGGAATGTAAGATAATGGAATGAAGGAATGTAAGATAATGTATCGATTTTCGATGTATCGGTTTACATCTAAGCACTTTATTTTGTTATTGACATAGGCAGAACTGTACAGCATAGTGTACTGAATTGTTTGTCTAAAGCAGGGGTGTCAAACTCATTTTCATAGAGGGCCACATCATTGAATTTATAGGTTACTGAGAGCCACATAATCGAACATGTGCATGGGGCCACCATGAAATCTGTATATGTTTTATTCAAAATTGGTGTGAAAAAATGGTCCTAACCACTTTAAAACAGTGTGGCTGAAATATAAAACAAATATAGCCTACAACAGTAACATTTTCAAATGCAACTTCTAGGACTATTAGTTAACAACTGATCAATATTCATTCATGGAGTGACATTGATGAGAATAAACTGCAGTCAAGAATGTGCATAACAATGTCCATAACACTTGTTTGTGCTTACCACTAAAAGAAACTGTGGCTAAGAAAGGTACTGTGTGTGTGTGTGTGTGTGTGTGAGTGAAAGAGAGAGAGCCAGCTATGGTACGCAAAAAAAATTCACCCGTGGAAAATATTTGTCCGTTTCCCGGTTTTAGGTCCGTGCATTGCAAAAAAGTAGCCTACATAGCATAACCATATCCACATGCAATAATACAACAACAACGTCTACGATGTCCTATTCATTTGGACAACTTATACAGCCCTATAACTAAAGTTACCTTTAGTTTTGTTCTAGCATACCGTGACGTCTGGCTTTAAACAGCTGTAACGCAGTGTAACGTTCTGACAAGCACACCAATTGCCTAGGCTACCTTGTTATTGCCCATCTGGAATAACTCCTCTAGCTTTGCTGCCTCCATCCTTTCTGTTTTCGTTGTTTAAACTTGTGATATCCATGATGAGTAGCCTATTGAGTTGAGTGAATTATCTCAACATTGTGTGCTGATAACCATATAGCCAAGTAAAAGAAAACAACAAGTAGGCTAGCCTATTGCGTATTCGGTCTCCTGCTTAAACAAAATGTTTGTGCGTTAATTTTGATAATGTGTTCACTAACTTTTTACGTGATAGAACATTGTAAATAGCCTGATGGCTATGCAGGCACGCCTGTTTGAACAATATGCTACGGGATATGCCCTAGACAGGTTGACACACAAAAAAACAGGGACTGATGTGCGGGCCGTTTAAAATCATTGTGCGGGCCGTACGTTTGACACCCCTGGTCTAAAGCAAACTTTTTACTTACATTTTATAAGTATGATGGTGTCTTCTTTATAATATGAGTTTTTCTAAAATTCGACTCACAATATATCACCGTTCCGCACATTGAAATATATTGCAATTTATAAATATATATTGCAACATATTTATACTGTATGTATCATATCGGCAGATTCATGCCAACACACAGCCCTAGCGTAAAACTCTATTCGGTTATTAAGTGATGATGATAATAAATTGCTTTCCAGGTCCAACGGCTTTCAAAGCCGCTCATTTTTCTTCATAGACCGTGAAAATAAACAATTTTTTACCTTTAATAAAATTGTCATCCTACAATTCACTTGTTGCCTCAATCTAATAACATCCTATTTTTCGTGGAAACCTGGGCGTTACCCCTTGATTGTATCATCTGGCTGCACAGCTACAGTAATTACTGATTTTGTTTTACTCTCAATAAATGGAGGTGATTGTGACAAAGTTTACAAGTTGTGAAAACTGGCTGGCTGCGCTGGTAAATGTTTTTAGATGAAAAAGCTGTTCGACCTGTGACGTTGGACTTAATTACCGAAATACAGGAGGTGCGTAACCAGCATTTACGTGTGTTTAGCCTCCACTAATGCCCTGATGACCATCGCTAGCATAGCTAGCAACAATATATCAACCACTGCCATAATGTCAACCTAGCAACCACTTAAGCAACCAACATGATTGCCCTAGCAACCAGCATAGCAACCTCTTTATAGAACTTAGTAACCATGTTTACCCTAGAAACCACTTCAAGTACCCTACCAATATCCTAGCAACAGCTTTTCAAAGTTAGCGCCCTTTGCGATGCAAGTGTCGGAAAGGAATCCCAATCGTAAGCCACCAGACTCTATTCACTTTGTGAAAGAGCTTGGATTTTCCAGGCTACCCTAGACCCACAGATGTTGGGAAAGTTTAGGAAGGTCACTGTGCACATCCCAGTCTGCACACTTCTCGGATATTTTCCTTTTTTTGTATTATTATTTTGTCATTTGCCATTTGTGCTTGGTTACACAGTCTGCATTCTGAAATTCTGTGCAAGATCAAGGCCAACAGAACCAGTCATCACGCAGCCACTGTCAGCAGTGGGAGTAGCACTCACAGTGATGGTCTGTTTTTGATGTCAGATTATTGCACTATACTGTTCTCATATTGCAGCACTTATAGGAAGTAGCATTTATTAATATGTGGGGGTCTACCCAACTGATGTAAATGTAAAGCTGCTAGCTATGTGGAGTTCTGTAGGATTTGAGTTGTCTTGAACACAACCACACAGCACTTTTCCATTGACATGCATTGTATTTAACACAGCGCCACACATGGTTCAATGCGGCATCACAAGAGAGCAGGGCCGACGCTAGTTTGCATGCTAACCAGTGGATATCTGGACAAACACAGCTTTTGACGTGGCGTCAAAATGGTTGTTTTTCATGTTCTGTTGCTATGTTTAGGTCATTGGATGGATATTTTATACTAAAAACGCCTAAAAATACCAACTTTAACATTTAAATATATATATATATATTCTTTTTTTTGTGGCCAGGTACATTGACAACATCTGTGCAAATCCTACAGAGGAGAAATACAGGAAGATCAAAGTCAGCAACAAGATCTTTCAGGTAGGTTTAGTGAGGGCAAAGGGTTATGCTCATTGGGAGTTATCCAAAGAATTGTTCAATATGGACATTATTTAATATGGATATTACTTTATTTTGTTCACTTCATAATGCATAATTCATACCATAATTAATGTAGGAGAGAGTGAGCTGTGTGGAAGGTTGTCCAGAGTATCTCCAGGCTTTGGGCTTTGAGAAAACCATGCTACCAATAGATGGACAAGGTAAGCCTGTATTATGTATTACATTTAGGAATACAGGAAAACATACATACAAAAGTGAGTAGAATAAACAACAGTTTAGGATATACAGATCATAATTGTAATGTATGCATAATTGTTGGTAGTTAAAGCTGTATGTTTTGTAGATGTGTACAAATGTGTTGGTACCCGTTATTAATGCACCATGTACCGATACGAGAAAGTATCACAAAACCTGACCTTTAAAAACGATACGATAACCCATTTTCTTAGGATTATTTTTAGGGCCCGAGCACCGACGGTGCACGAGGCCGGGACGGCCTTGCGCACCGAGAGGTGCGAAGCCCTATTATTTTTGGAAAGATTATTAGGGCCCGAGCACCGAAGGGCGTAAGGCCCTATTGTTTTTGTAAGGATTATTATGACCGCCGCGCGCATGCCCAAATTTCCGTCAGTGATTCCCGGGACACTGAAAGACCGGGGTACACGGAACTTGGTGGACATGTAACCCCACATGGATAGCATGGAACCATCGTTTTTCGTTTTGATCTGTAGCCCCTCCGCTGAATTGGACCCCGAAAGGAGGGTAGGCGAACACAGTTTTCTGTGAATATCTCAAAAACCGTAGGGTTTAGGAGGACCTTTTTTTTGTATGTTGATCTCAAGGGGCCATGTCAACTCATTCCATAACCACTCATTTCATGTATAAGCGCCACCTAGTTAAACACAAAAAAAGTAAAAATGAGGTGGTGTAATTGAAGGTATCTGTGACCTAACATAGTCAAAACTGCACAAAATTGGAAGTGTAGGATCATTATGACACCCTCTGTATGCACGCCAAGTTTTGTGGAATTCCGCTCATGGGGGGGCCACACAATAAATTAATTTATGTTACTATACACCAACTGGCCTGTAGGTGGCGGAGACAGTTTTCTGTGAATATCTCGAGAACCGTGGGGCCTAGGAGGTCCACCTTTTTTTTTGTTGGTCTTAAGGGGCATGTCAACCCATCCCATTACCACTTATTTCATGTATAAGCCACCTAGTTAAAAAATTAAAAAGTAAAAAAATTAGGTGTTTTCATCACAATATCTCAATATCTCTGGCTGACGAGGTCAAAACTACACGAAATTAAAACTTGGTGGGCATGTACCCCCACATGGATAGCATGGAACCGTCATTTTCGTTTTGATCTGCAGCCCCCGCTGGACTGGACCCCGAAGGAGGGTAGGGCAGACACAGTTCTCTGTGGGCAGACACAGTTCTCTTTTATGGTATGTTGGTCTCAAGGGGCCCACATCAACCTGCCCCGGTAAAAAAATGAAAATGCAATATTATTCTGCTTTAATCGCCCCTATCTTCAGTTAAGATGTTCAGAACTGCACCAAATTTTATGTGTATGATTGACCTGGCATTCCCTGGGGGTCTGGGGGTATGCCAAGTTTCGTAGAATTTCATCCATGGGGGTCTCTAAAAAATTAGGTTATGTGTACATTTAGTGACTGTACACTCATTGGCCTGTAAATGGCGGTGCACACATATAAACATGCACACACACAGGCACCCACATACTATCGGTATTAGAACGGCCGATACATAATTACAAATTCAGTAGGATCAAAAGAAAGCCAAAATAAATATTCATCATCATCATCATGGCTGCATTTTCAGTATTGGCGATAAGTAGTCGTTTGTCCACTAGATGGCGCATCGTTGCAGTGAGGCGTAATTTTGTTGGAAGTTAAAAAAAGTGGGTTGGGGAAAAACAATGGACACTTCCTACAAGGACTGTAATTTACCGCAGCTTAACATCTAATAAGGACAGGGGCGATGTTCACATGAAGTGTAATTCCCATTTCTTCTTGAAGCGAAATAAATCTGAGGATGTTTATCGGACATGCTTGGTTTTACTGCAGGTACGTTAATCTTGTAATATCAATAAGGACCTAGGTAATGTTACCGTTAAGCGTTGGTTGAGTGATGGAGACCCATTTGATTGATTGCATTTGTAGAAAACTATAAATGCGGTTATACCAAGCAAATTGATAGCAGCACTGTTTGTATCTTTTCGACTGTCATTTATTGCGATGCTACAAAATCATTCTGTGCAATGGAAGATTTACCAACGTTACACCCGGTCTGATACAGTTTTGCCTATACATGCGTGAGACTGAGGCGCCTGTTTATTTTGTTTTAAGTCGCGTGCAGGGTGTGAGAGGGGAATCGATGTGCTTTGATTCCAGCTTGGTAGTTGTAGTCTGTGAAATTAAAAAAGCATTGGTATTGTGTGAAGTATCCAAACAATGACACCTTCATTTCATTATGGCTGCTTTTAGCAACACACCTTAAGATACTGTGTAGTGGGTCCCATTTAGAAGTGGCTACTTCATTCGGCTTTCCTTGACTCATGGAGCTGCGTGAATGTTATTACAACTTTTCGCCACGATATGGCAGTTTAAGTCCGGCTTGATACTGTAAGTTAAGTAAAGCCATTGGTTTCAAAGGAGATTTTATTTGTGTAAGCCAGCATAGCCTATTGACAATTTATGTTGTAAATAGGCCTACCTTATAATCCTACCTGTAGCTTAGGGAAGCTAACAGCTTTCTATTAGGATCTAGTTTGTTAGTTACAGTTTTGTCATAACTCCCTAATGCATTTTTGCATTTAGAATAGCCAGAGCGTGTATATCTCAATCTGAAAATTAAACAATATCGGGTGCCTATGGACTAGGCTGGGTGAACCCAGCCTGATCTGCCCGCTATTTATTTTTGATTTCTTAAAAGATTGAGCTTGGTCTGATGAAAGCCAGACTAGCCATGGACCTCAGTTACACAATGCAAGGGAACATGAATCAGCCTATATTTGCAACGAACAATAACGGACAAAAGCTCTTCAACTTTGGCCCGTTAAAATGTGTATGAACAGTCTAGCGGCGCATTTCATCAAGGCCCATTTGGACATGTCAGTTATTTGCACCACTGGTTAGATGTAAAACAGCATTTCGTTTCAGACTACTGTTACTTAATTTGTGCATTAACAAGAACGTTTCAGACTACTGTTACTTAATTTGTGCATTGACAATAAAGTATTACATGAACTAAAGATGACTAAAATCTTATGTAGAAGAAGAAACATTCACAAAAAAATCCACATCCATCCAAAATGACCTTTGTTTTGATAGCTGTTGAAAACGGCATGGAACTGACAGAGATGTTTTTGTTTATAAATACATAAAAAATAAATAAATAAATAACATTATGCTGATACCTTTTGCTTTTCCCAAATACAATGTAGCCCACAGGTGTAAGTGACCTTTCATCAATCCAGTTGCAATGGATGAACTGTGATGAACTGCCCTACTTGTGATTGTTTAGAGATTTTAAAGGTTTTATAACAATGCTACATCTTCTTTGGCTATTCTACAATCTATTCACCTTTTCAGCACCAGTAGGCTACTTTCTGTGCAGCCGCACACACACACTCAGGCATGCCAAACAAGCATACACAAAAGTTTCAAGAGTGGGGGATGGAGTAAAATATGGAGACAAATTGAAGTGTGATTTATTTTCATGGAATGGATGTACAGGACTGAGCGGCATATTTTTTTGTACCTATGCGGTACATCTAGTTGTTATTATTATTATTATTATTATTATTATTATTATTATTATTATTATAAAATTTTTTTTTTTAGGGCCGAGCAACGAAGGCGGGCAAAGGCCTATTGTTTTGTAAGGATTATTAGGGCCCGAGCACCAATGGGCAAAGGCCCTATTGTTTTTGTAAGGATTATTATTATTATTATTATTATTAGGGCCGAGCAATCGAAGAGGCAAAGCCCCTTGTTTTTTGTGTATGATTATTATTATTATTATTATTATTATTATTATTATTAGGGCCGAGCACCGAAGGCAAAGGCCCTATTGTTTTGTAAGGATTATTATTATTATTATTGTTATTCCACTTTTTTGCTTTCCTGTTTTTGAGGTGGTTAACATGGTCGAAAACTCTTGAAATTTGGCACACACGTCAGGTGTCACACATCGCAGTTAGGTACAAGAGCTTGACCCCGGGCGTGGCCCAGGGACTCGCTAGCACCCCCTTAGGTGACTGATCCCGTGGTTGGCAAATATTTTGAGGTGGTTAACATAATCGAAAAGTCTTGAAATTTGGCACACACATCAGGTGTCACACAAAGCAGCTAGGTAAAAAAGCTTGGCCCCGGGTATGGCCCAGAGACTCGCTAGCGCCCCCTTATGTCACTGTGACTTGTGGTTGGCATATAGTTTTAGATACACACACCAAATTTGGTGAATCATAATTCACCATGCATGGCTTGAAATGTTTTAAATTTCACAGGTCATTGAAGACCATGTTAATGATAATATTCACATGCCCATAATGCATGTTTGGCATAGCGCCACCAACTGGCAACAGAAAGAATGACAATTATGCTGATTTCACATGATCAATTTGAACATACTCCTCCTAGACGGTTTGTCAGATTCATTTGAAATTTGGCAAACATTATGCCAAGATGTCGCTGATGTTAAATTGTGAAGGGATTTGTGAATGTGGTAAAATTTTTGATATGATTTTAATATCTCACCACATAAACAGGAAATGGGTCATAAATCACAGTGCATTGAATGAATGGTCTGAAACTTCTCAGGTTAATAGATATCATGATTATGATGATATCCAGACACCCAATGGGCTTGCCTGGCATAGCACCACCACCTGGCCAAGCAGGAAAATGTGCCAGAAATTGGTAATGCCTTTATTGGTTGATCTGAAACTTTACAAAATATTGGATATCATTATTGTGATGATATTCACATGTGTAATTCACATGCCTAATATACACTGCAAAATCTGCTTATCTAACAAAATCTAACCAAGTGTTATTAATCTTATATCAAGATAAAAAAAACTAGTTGGTATTGTTTTCAGTATAAAGAGACTTACCTAGCGCTTTTTTGTGAAATCATTTGACTTAATTTAAAAGAAATTTGACTTATTTTAAGACATCTCATCTTGAAAACAAGCAAATTTGTCTGCCAGTGCATTAAGCAAATTTGTCCTAAAAACAAGCAAATTTGTCTGCCAGTGCGTTGAGCAAGTTTGTCTTGATAAGACTCCTTAAAATAAGTTAAAGTCTTCTTAAATTAAGTCAAAATGATCTTTTGAGAGGGCGCTAGGTAAGTCTTTTCATACTAAAAACAATACCAAATAGATTTTTTAATCTTAATATAAGATCAATAACACTTGGTTAGAATTCATTTTTTGCAGTGTAGTGCCACCATCTGGCCAAAAAAGTGTATCAGAAATGTTCTTTGCTTAAAATGAATAATCTGAAATTTCTCAGGTTAATATATATTATGGATATGATGACACACAATGGGCCTGCCTTGCATTGCGCCTCCACCTGGCCAAGCAAATAAATGTGCCAGAAAATAACATGCAAAAACAAATAGTACACACATCAAATATGTACATTTTACAACTGCACCACATCGGTGCTTTGTTGGATTCTGAAATGTCACATGCCCGCAGGTGCTCGGGCCCGCCATTGCCGCTTGCGGCTATATTTTTTAATGATTTTAAATAACCCATTTTTTTTCAGGATTTGTTTTTTTTTTTCTCGTCATGTTTTTTTAACCATAGGGCCTAGGATGACGAAAAAAAATTGTACGTTGGTCTTAAGGGGCCATGTCAACCTATCTCATATCCACTCATCCGTACAGTCTGCATGAAATTTGTTGAGTAGGATCATCAAGTTTCGTGGAATTCCGTTCATGGTGCCAAATCGGCCTGTAGATGGCCGTACACAGTTTTCTGTGAATATCTCAAGAACTGTAGGGCCTAGGACAGGGGTCGGCAACCTTTTTTGCCTGGAGAGCCACTTTTACCAAATGTATAATTTTTTTAATCTCAGAAGAGCCACATAAAGACAGTTACAAGAAAAAGTTTGGATATTTAACGTACAGTTACTTTCATTCAACAGAGGATTTTTAAATACATTTTCTAGTTTTAATGTGCAAGTAACTTGAAATGTAAAGTGGAATGACAGAAGTATGGGCCTTAAAGGCCCATTCACACCAAGAAACTTCACCTCACTGAATCTGAGCCAGCCAGACTCCAAGGCCATCACCAAATCTAATCTCTGGTAGGCCTAATGTTCAATTTCGCCAATGATATGTCAACGAAAATTGAGTGTTGTGTTGTTAGCTATGATGTTACACATTGTATTATATTACCCATAACATATGACTATGTAATTATTCTGTAAAAACATTGTAGCCAAACACACTGCATAACCGAAAGTTACAACAGCTACTTTCCCATTTCAGCCTTGTGTTTGCGCTCGCAAGCTGGGGTTGCTGACGTTTCCTTTTTGACATTTTCCTTATCTAGCCTAGCCTATCAGCATGCGCACACATCAACAATAACAATTAAAGTGTTCTCATTGACTGAAATGGAGGGAAATCGGTGATTTTGTTTGATATTGACATGGCAACGAACTGCGAATGTAACAATATTGTGCAGGCTACGGTTATGGAGTCAAGTGAGGTGGAAAGTTAAAGGCCTAAAATAAAATACATTTTAATAAATACTCATTAATTATTTTCAAGAGCTGAGCCGCATCAGAGGGATCAAAGAGCCGCATGCGGCTCCGGAGCCGTGGGTTGCCGACCTCTGGTCTAGGATGACCAAATTATTTTGGTATGTTGGTCTACAGGGGCCATGTCAACACATCCCATTTCCACTCATTTTAGGTATAGCACCACGTAGTTAAAAATGAAAAGGCAAAAACAAAGCATTGTAATCGCAGCTTTTTTTGGCTGACCAGTTCAAAACTGCACGAAATTTGAAGGATAGGATCATTATGACACCATCTGAATGAATGCCAAGTTTCGTGGAATTCCGTTCATGGGGGGGGGGGGCGCGCGCGCGCTATCAGCTACACACACACACACACACATGCATGCACACACACCAGGCTTGTGCAAAATCCGAATTTTAGAATGGATCTCCATTCAATTCACAAATTGGAATTTGAATTGAATTGGCTCCGCCCTGCAGGAAGTTGAATTTGAATTGGAATTGGAATGACAGGAAGTGGAATTAAATTCATGGCAATTCAAAGCAATTCCACAGTCACACAACAAGAAGAATGTGTTGAATCTCACATGCATTCAGTTTTGGGAAAGTTACTTTGCACTGTAAAATCGAATAGGTATTCTTACTTAAAATGTTTAGTTAGTATAACTCAGTTTTTGTCTTTTGTTGATTATGTTGATTTTGCTTTTTGAGATTACTTGGCTAAAAGGAGTAATTTAATGTTGAGGTGGAAAAGTGAACATGATCATTTAAATCAAGTAAACTATACTTGAATTGCTTAAGTTTTGCTACACTGTGAAGTTAGTTAGTTAGTTAACCTTACTTAACCTGTTAGTTAACCTTAGTTTAAAAAAACATGCAAACTGATTGCCTTGAAATTACAGACTAATCTGGAAAAGGAATTCCAAATTGTGCAAACAAATGCTTACTTTGTGTAGTACACTTACACTAATGAGAATTCCTATTGAACCTAACTTGGTCATTACAAGTAAAGTATATTGTGTGTTTATTAAACACAAGGTGTGCTAACTGATGTTACATTTCCCACAATGCATTTCCAGAATGCCACTGCCCTGGCCCACATATTTGTAAAGATATCACATATTAATCCTTACTGAAATTCAATCTTAAATTACAATAAAGTGACAGTGACACTAACGGTTGTATTTACTGTTGGTGTGACTATCCAAAACACTCTAATGCTGTGGGTAGACCATCAGCAACATGTTACATTTGTATATTGTTTTACTACACTCTGAAAGCACTGCACAATGAAGGGGAGACTTCACTATGTACCACCAATATGTGACACACACCTGGGTTTGTCCAGCGGTACAGGGAACCCCCTCATCTTTTCACAGTGACTCAGGACTTTGTTTTACCACTGCATTCAAAGGCCTGATTTCTGCAGTTCAGTGTATCCATGATGTTATGAAGGCATTTGGGTTGATATTAATATCCAGAGAGGAGAGTGCCATTTAATGGACAGCCACTAACACCACCATTTCTAGCAGCAATTAAGTTTGCAAGGAGATCACCCATAAAAATCCTAATCAAGCTCACATTTAGCCTCAGTAACTTAGCAGAGACAGAATACCTGTATGTATGGTTTATAGCTACAGATCAGTGTCTGTCAGCACTAGTTCTACGCACAGGATTAGTCTGTTTTGGATAGTCATTGATGGGGTGATGTATCAATATAAATTACACAACAACAGTGTATATATATATATATATATATATATATATATATATATATATATATATATATATATATATATATATATATATATATATATATATATATATATATATATATAGCCTTTAGTGTCACTGTCACTTTGTTATTGTAACTTAAGATTGAATTTCAGTAAAGATTAATATGTGACCCCTTTAACAATATGTAGGCCAGGTCTGTGGCATTCTGGAAAAGCATTTTTGTCATATCAGTTAGCTGAATTGTGACATTAGTTAGCACAACTTCAATATACCTGTTGTGTTTAATAAACATACAGTATACTTTACTTGTAATTGCAATGACCAAGTTAGTTGAAATAGCAATTCTGTGTACTGTAAGTGCACTACACTAAGTGAGCGTTTGTTTGCACAACTTGACATTACAGACAAATCTGGAATGGGAATTGCAAAGACAATCAGTTTGCATGCTTTTCAAAACTAACAGGTTAGGTTATAAACTAATTTTACAGTGTAGCACAAACTTCAGCAAATCAAGTATAGTTTACTTGTTTGTGTACTTTTCTACCTCGAAATGAAGTAACACTCATTTTACGGAAGTAATCTCAACAAAAGACAAAACCTGAATTCTACTTACTAGAACATTTTAAGTAAGTCAAAATATTGTTTTACAGTGTGGACATGTAATTTGTTACTATTTTAAGTTACAAGTTGTGTGTTTTAATGCAATCAAATCTGACATGTACTGTGAAGCTTCATTGTTAAACACTACCCTTAAATTGTGTATATAAATTTCTTCGAATTTCATTGAATTTCAATTCTACTTCCTTTAATTCAAATTCGAATTGTAATTCTACATCCTGTTTTTGACCTCAATTCAAATTCAAGAATTGAATTGGAATTTAGGAGTCATTCTCAATTCAATTCTGAATTGTGCACAAGCCTGACACACACACATAAACACGCCTACATGCACACACGCATAAAAACACACACGCATGCAGGCAAGCAGGCGCACGCACGCACACACACACAGAAGCACACATATACACAAAAACAAACACACACTATGCACACACTCATTTACATACACAAAAGTAGAGGATGGAGTAGGAGATGGAGAGAAATTGACAAGAGTGATTTTATTTTTGTGAAGAGAATGTGCGGCTGGGCGGTGGTCATATTTTGTACCGCTCTGGATTTTTTTACATCTGTGTATTGGCAAAATAGTTCAGAAAATGTAGATTCCTTTTTTGTGGAAGGGTACCAATGAATTTGTTCACGTCTGTCCGTTAAGTGTTTACTACGTACCGTTAAGTTATTGCGGCATTATGATTTAGTAATAAAATGTCCTGCCTCAACAGACACCAGTGAGGAGTTCTGGTTGCTGGCAGAGCAGGATGACGGCTCCCTGGAGCAGATTAAGAAGAGGAGGGACCAGCTAAAGAAAGCAGAGCCAGTCAGGGCACGTCTAGATCGTCAGACACAAGCTTTCAGACCATCTCCTAATGCAACACACTTTGATCTCCCTTCAGATTTTTATAATCTAACAGCAGAGGAGCTTAAAAGGGAGCAACATCTTAAGTAAGCCTGAGTCTGTAGCTGGATGGATAGTTCCTTTCTGAATGGCATGGCCACTCATTTCTTCATTTAAAATGATAAATGCACAAATATGAGATCTTGAGTTAATGGTGGTATACAAATGATTATGTATGGTTATGGTAACATATGGTTATGTTTGTGTTTAGGAGCGAAATTGTGGAGAGGAATGCAATGTTGAGAACAAAAGCGATGCGTGAAAAAGAGGAACAGAGAGAAAGAAGGAAATACAACTATGCTCTGTTGAGAGTGAGGCTGCCAGATGGAATTCTCCTACAAGGTAACAATTCCAACTCAGAGGCAGTGGTCTATTGACGCACTAGGCTGTATGTCACACACCAAATGTGAACTGTTAATTGGCTTATCTAGTAATTTCTGTTATTTCTTGATTACCTTTAAATATTTCAGACATTTTCACAGATGAGTTCACCACACAAATGTGAGACTGCCCTGTTCGAGTTAGACCACAGGAGGACAAGCAGTAACAAAACTTACAATTATCACAATAAAATGTTTAATTTCATATTATATTGATACTGATTGATAATGTAATGGTTAAAAGGTTGAATTTACCCATTTTATTTAGAATATAACCACCTTACTTTAAAGGTATCCAATGCAGATTAGGGTTATTGCTTTAAAAAGTGATTGGGCAAATACTGTAGCCAAGACCAGCAAGACTACAGAAAATTGTCAAGCTCTAGGAAGAAATGAAAAAGCCGGAATAGCTGGAAAAGTTCAAATGCTTAAGATATGATACAGAGCCCTGGAGGTGACATGAAAAAAAAAAAAAAAAAAACGAAGGTTAAAAAAAGGTATGTACTGGGGACAAGCACTGACTAGGTTTGCGAGATCTTGAGTTTGTTTTTGCGAGATCTTGAGTTTCTTTTGCGAGATCTTGAGTTTCTTTTGCGAGATATTGAGTTTGTTTTGCGAGATCTCGAGTTTCTTTTGCGAGATATTGACTTTCTTTTGCGAGATCTCCAGTTTCTTTTGCGAGATCTTGAGTTTGTTTTGTGAGATCTCGCAAATCCATCAATGCATATGAGAACCACTAGAAACGTTCCGTAGAGCTTTAGCCAATGAAATTAGGTTGCAGTTCCTTATTTTGCCAGCATGAGGCGAACAAGAGCAAAAAAAACGGGCTGCACACATAAATGCAGGCCAGGCTGCGATGTTCGTGTCGGTGAAATCACTGAAAGAGATCTCAGAAGTGATACTGCTTTCGTTACATTTGTTAGTGGTAGTTCAAATGGGTGGCCATACAAGCATTAATCATAGGCATGTCATATTTATGACATAAAAGTGGAATTTATTGAACGCATTTGATCACAGCTGACAAATTACGCAGAAACATTTTCAACTGGAGCAAAACAATGCATGAATGTAGCTTTGGCAGATGAAACACAATTGAGACAATAGATTGACCATATTAGACAACTTCAAAGCCTTATACAAGGATACAAGGAAGTTTATAGTTACTGGATGTAAGAAATGCAGTGAAATTATGTCTGGTGTCAGCCTATTTGTGGGGGTGGGGGGTAAAAAGTGCAGTAGAAGAGGGGTTTAGTAGATTAAGTGGCAAGGGCTGCATAAGAAAGGTGGGGGAGGATTGGGATTGGGGGGGGGCACCAACAAGGAGCATCCAAGAGCAACAGGGGCAAGGAAAAACTCCCTTACTAAGGAAGAAACCTTGGGCAGATCCACGGCTCAAGGGGCTAACCCAACTGCCAGGGGTCTTGATGTGTGTGTTGGGGGGGGTGACAAGGGAGATGGGATAGTGTGCTGTGTATGTGGGGAGAGGGCAGTGTGCAATATGTCATGAAATAATGTGCTGTGTATTGGGGGGGGCAGTGACTGCAAGTATGGTGAAGGGACTTACTATTGCAAGCAGAGTACTGTATGTATGATGTATGTGAGTGATGACAGTGAAGATGTGTGTGTGGGTGGGAGGGGAGTGGAGCAGTGACTGTGTGTGTGTGTGTGTGTGTGTGTGTGTGTGTGTGTGTGTGTCTGGGTAGGTGGGGGCAGTGTGCTGTAAGTATGTAGAGGATGTGTGTTGGAGAAGATCCTGAAGACAATGTGCTGTGTATGTAGGGAGGGGGGGGCAGTGTGCAGCAAGTATGTAGAGGAGGCTTACTGTAGCAAGCAGTGTGCTGTATGTATGTGAGGTGATGACAGTGATGATGTAAGTGTGTGTGTGTTTTTTGTGTGTGTGTTGGGGTTGGGGGGTGGGGGGGCAGAAAGGCTAGGCAATCAAGAACATGGGTAGATAAATGGAGGAGAAATCAAAAATAATAAATAAAAAGTTCAATGGAGATGTGCAAAAGTTGGAGAAAGTCAGATGTGTGTGTGTGTGTGTGTGTTTTGACGTTGATGAAATAAGAAAATAAATAAAAGGTCTGTAGCATAGGGAGAGGGATGTAAAAGTGCTAAAAGTCATGTAGGTGTGTGTGTGTGTGGGGGTGGGGTTGTTCATGAGTGCTGAGGAGTGAATGAGTGCAAAGTCAGTATAGTGTGAGTTCAGAGTTCGGATGGCCTGGGGATTAAAACTTCTCCTGAGTCTCTCAGTTCTGGCTTTGTGGCTACATAGGCGTCTTCTTGATTTCAGCGGTAGGAATAATCCATTGTTAGGATGAGAAGAGTCCTTCAGAATCTTTTGGGCTCTTAGGAGTACTCTTCTGGAATAGATATCTTGTAGAGCAGGGAGTTGAGTTCTTATAGTACGTTCAGCTGAGCGCACTACTCTCTGCAGAGTACTACAATCTCTGACTGTGGAGTTCCCATACCAGGTGATGATGCTACCAGTTAGAACACTCTCAACCGCTGAAGTGTAGAAGGCCTTCATGATGGATGCAGAAACTTTAAATTTCCTTAGCTGATGAAGGAAGTAGTCGTTGTCTGGACTTCTTCAGAACATATTGAGTGTTAACAGTCCATGTTAAGTCTTCAGTAATGTGGACACCAAGGTATTTAAAACTTGTGACTCTCTCTACAGGTTGCCCGCTGGTCATTAGTGGGGTGTAACTGTAGTTCTGCTGCTGCCTTCTATAATCCACTACCATTTCCTTGGTTTTATTGACATTCAGTGTCAATCTGTTAGATTGACACCACTGTGCCACCTCATCAACCTGATCCAAGTAGAGCTGTTCATTGTTGTTACTAATCAGGCCCAAGATCACTGTGTCATCTGCAAACTTGATGATGGAGGTATGACTACTGTTGGCTTTGCAGTCATGTGTGTAGATGTTGTACAGCAGTGGACTCAAAACACAGCCTTGGGGAGCACCAGTGCTGATGGTTAATGTGTCAGATGTCAGACCCCCCACTCTAACCACTTGTGAACGGTTGGTGAGAAAGTCAAATATCCAGTGACACAGGGTGGTGTTCAGTCCTAAGGCCTTCATCTTTGTGACCAAGGTGAGAGGTACTATCATGTTGAATGCTGAACTAAAGTCAATGAACAGCATCCTCACATAATTCCCATTCCCCTCCTCCAGGTGAGTTAAGGTGGTGTGCATGAGGTTTGAGATGGCATCCTCTGTAGACCTCTTGGCTCTGTAAGCAAATTGGAGGGGGTCGAAGGAGGCAGGGAGGAATGAGCAGATAATGTTTTTCACAAGCTTATCCTAGGCATGTTACATTCATGACATGAAAAGTGGAACTTATTGAACAAACATTTTAAACTTGCGCAAAACTGCATGAACCCATCATCGGTGCGTCGCATAAATTAAAACACAAATTGAAGCAACAGCTTGACCATCGGACAATCCTACTGGAAAGCCTTTCCATAAGCATGCAACGTTTATGACATAAAAAGTGGAATATGAACGCATTTCATCACACCTGACAATTACGGAGCTGCCGGCTGTTCGCAATTTGACTGATTCTTGAGCTCTCAGCGCAGTGTTGACTTGTGCGTCTTTTTTAGATGGTGAACGTAAAAGAAGGAAAGCCATCTAATTGGACGGGCAAAACTGACAAGTAGTCGGGCCTTGGCCCGTGTAGGCCCGGCCGTGGCTACGCGTATGCTTGGTAGGCTAAACTAGTGTAAAAATGTCTAAACAAATTTGGTAGCCAGAAAAAAAGAACATGAACAGAGGAGAGAAAATACAAAAAAGGAGGGAGAGAACGCAAAGAAGGTAGGCCTATGGTTCTTGGCTTCACGTTCGGGCAGCAGACGAGTTCGAGGATACGGTAGGACAATGAGGACATTAATACAGTAGCCCGCTGTGGCATGGCCGCTTGCAATTGTATGGTTGATCTATCTTATTTTAACTAATTGATCTGAATTGGTTGATGTTTCAACCTACTCACAGGTGAGCCTGTGCTGCGTGCGTATACCTAGGCCATATGGCTGTCGCGGTCGTGGGCCGTGTGTTGCTCCCCGGCACAGAATAACATAGGACCGGCCCTGTCTAAAATCAAAAGACTATGTGCGTGTGTAGTAACGTTAACTTCTGGTCTTGACTCACTGCAAAATGCAGCAGCTTGTTCACTGCACTGGAGAATCCAGCTAAACCAGATATCGCAAAAACAAACTGAAGATCTCGCAAACCTAGTCAGTGTTTGTCCCCAGTACATACCTTTTCTCAGTTTTTTTTTTTTACCTTTTTTTTTTTTTTTATGTCACCTCCCGGGCTCTGTAATATGAAAATGTGTATGGACTTAATTGATTCTTGATTGATTGATCAATTTTTGATGGATTGATTGATTGATTCTCATCGTATGAATCCCGCCCCATACCGGATAGGCTTTTATGATTGGATCTAGTATCTAGTTTGAAGGCTAGAAAATATCAAACTAAACTTTCAAATGTTCAAAACTATCAAATATTTTATTGTTCAAATTCTTATTGCTATTGATGAATTGTTTCGTGGTACATATCGCTATTGTTTCAATGCCAAGGCCTAGTTTAGTTTCAATTCAACTTATACTTGGCAATTAATAATCATTAGACAATTTCTACTGGCAGAATTTGGTCTTTAGATGCCATCTGATGGCATTTTTGTGTTGGTGTGTGTGTTTGACACAAACAGGGAGAGAGACAAAGAGACCTAATGTTATGTTTACAGTAACCAGGGCTTATTCTTGACAGTCTTTTTCAAATACTTTTCATAAATAAAGTAGCTCTTCCCTTGTCCATGTCCTCTTTCAAACAAACATAATCAACTAAACTAGCATCTCCTCTTCCTATCAAAGCTATGCAATGGACAGTCCCAGGATTTTATTTACACACCTGTTCCTACTATTAGGCCTAAGCATTGATGAAAGTGCAAGAAAATGATCATCATTTTGGAAAAAGTGTAGAAATGGTGTTGTGAATATATACACAAGACATTTTGGTAAAATTTATATTATATTTGTAGGTACTTTCTTGGCCCGAGAAAGGGTTTCTGCACTTTACCAGTTTGTGCGGGAGTCGTTGGTTGATGACTGGCAGCCATTTGAGCTGATGGCTCCAGGAGGACGGAAACTTAATGAAGATGAGGACATGGCACTCAATGAGTGTAGTTTGGTAAGAAAACAAAGCATTCATACAACATTGGAACATTGATCAATGCTCATGCTAAGAAGTCATTCAGTGAGGGGGAATTTGTGATGTGCCTCAGTGTTGCTACACTCACTGAGGAAAATAAACATTTGTAGCATCTGCCAAGTGTCCTGCTTTAAATAAAATAGAGAAGAGCTATTTAAACTGTAACACTATGGGCTGTATTTTGGGTCATCAACGCATGCCGTAAAGTTCGTTTTTCACCCGCGCAAAGTTGAATTCGGTATTTTGCTGGTTTATTTTTAACAACCTAGGGAGGGGCCTAGCGCGTTGTCTAAAAATCGCTATCATACACCACCTAAACCTGGTCAGAAGTCAATGGCGAGTTGTTCATATGCTATTTTAAGAGCGCATATCAACAGTCATATTGGTACGTGCACGCACCATCCTTCTATCATTCATGAACGCACACCAGCGCACGTCCATTCAAAGCATTACAAATTGCACGATTACAATGGGAAACATAATTAGAATAAAGATATTACGAAATACTGTACATCTCATGATGAGTAGTTATTCACCATCATTTGCAAATTGGTAATGACGGTTAAAAGTGATTAGAGGAGAGTCGAGAGACACGTATGGAGCACAGCTGAAGACGCACTGTCACGAGATATAAGCAACTCCTCTGCAGGATAAATGTTGTTTTATTCAGTCATTTGAGCAATATTAGGGTAAGTGTTGCTTTTTTCAGCCTATGTTTTCGGTGGTAACCCATTGTCAGTCAATAGTGAAAGTAACTGCATATAACAGTCTTGTCGTTGATTTACTCCTTGGTGAAGTTAGTTTCACTTTGCCAATGAGTTCAAATAGACGAGTGCAAATGCGTGAAGGCTATGCTAGGTTTTAGTAAAGCATGGTTTAAGAATGACTTCTATATGGTCTCGCAAGCAGCCTCCTTCAAATGCGCCTTTGAATGCCAAAATACCGATGCATTTATTTGACATATTGCGCGTTGCGCCGTTAAAGGGAATGACAGATGTCATTCTCATTGGTTTAAATGATGTTACGCCCCAAACACACCCATATGACTGATTAAAAGACCTAGGAACACCTAGTTATGCCATGCGAAACCCCTCCCAATGTGAACTGGACATCCTACTAAATTTGAATAGACTTTTGACGAGTGACGATTCACTTTAGAATGTCATGATGGGGCCCTATGTCTCACAATCTCACAAAACAGATATTCTCGCAAAACAGATATTACCCATTTTTTCATAGGGGGCGCTATAATAACCACATTTAAGTTTTTGCTCATATCTCCGGATCCATTAGCCTGGAAAATCCAGACCCTGGTAATCTCTAGAGATTAAGGGTCTGGCCACGAACAATGTAATGGCCCAACTCGAGGGGCGGCAACAAGCATGCACTGCACGCAATTGGACTCTACACTAGACCATGTTTACTCTGAATGATTTCGGACTTTGACGCAATCGGATAACACTACAACCAATGTTTGCTGTCCTCCAATGTTGCAGCGTTGTCTTCATCAGTTTAGCTGGTTCCCCGGGATGCAAGGGGTAAAAGTAACGTGTATCATTGCTCGTTGCCAGAGTGTCTCGCAGAGACAACCATTGTGCTCTTGCAAGAACTCTGGATTTCCAGGGTACGGATCCATATGGAATTTGACACATTCTTCTTTCCTCTTGTTTCTTCAGAGCTCCTGCATCCAATGAACCCAGCCACACCAATTTCCGACATGCACATTTTCCCGCCTTTTCAAAAAACTCATAATTCAAATAATTCTAGTCAAAACACATTAGTCTTTTTTTAAAATAAATTATTTCTGATTACCATTTCAGTCAAATAGTCTTTCACACATCTTAAATTTCCCCTAATATTTTATGTCCACAGGGCTTCTCTTCAGTTATAATTACTTATTCTGACTTTCTGTCAGTCAGTACATTTACATGCACAGTTAAGTCAAGCTACCGTTATAGCTCGGCTAGGGCATTTGACTGGACCATTGTCATTATCTCAGTTTACATTACGAAAGAAAACCCCTTCTGTAGATCTACGTAAGAATGTTTTACTCTACGCTACGCTAAATGGCGATATGCGCTCAAACGCCACACATTCCCCAAACTTTCACCAGTGTAACTAGTTAAATAGTTGACATGCTGAACATTTTGGGGGCATGAGAGAAGCTGCAACCGCAACGTATGAGTATGTTGCATTGTGGCATGAGACTTAGGTAGTTAGCTTGCTAACTCTGGTAGAAATCTCTGGTGTTCTTGCTCCATGTAGTCTCATGTTGCAGCCACAGGGTTGCAACAACAGCGCATAGCCAGAGACTTTCTAATGAGGAGACACAGCACTCAAAAAAATACTCCATATAAATGCATGGGGCTAGTTTGTCACGCCAATATGGCCGTTGTCTACACATATCCCACCCCTTCCTCGGCAAAACTTCGACATGTGAATACATTGAGCCAATCATATGGTGTGTTGTGAAGACATCGTGCCAATCATGTGTTGTGATCTCGCCGCTGGAGCAAGATTGGTGTCGTGAAGCCTTCGTGAAGTTCGACCCAAAGACTGTGCCCAATGAGTGCCCATAAAACGTTGGTATATGGCCGCCGAGTGGAGGGACTTGCCTAAAAGGACTTTGGCATAGCCTAGCCTACATGAAAGCTGCTACACATGAACAGAATATTTTGAAAGCGTAAAAGCTAGATATTCTGTTTTCTCATTTTGTAGACAAAAATGGACAGAGATTTTGTCTTAGTTTTTATTTCATGCAAAACATTTTAGTCTCGTCTTTTTTCGTCAAAAATAATGCATGTTAATATAGTCTTAGTCAGTATTTCAGGACATTTCTGCAGTCTCGTAATCGCCTGTCTTAAGTCATGGAAAAAAAGGTCGTTGACGAGCATATTTGGTCTGACAAAATTAACACTAGTGCCCCCTTATGTCACATAGTCTTGTGCTTGGCCTATAGTTTCAGCTACACACACCACATTTGGTAAATGTTTGTAACTCCAAGACAAACAACTTTTTTATGAACACTGCATTAGCCACGCCCAACAGGAAGTGAGGTATATAAAATGTGCGTTGACAAATGATCAATTATGGCTCACTTCTAGAGGTCTAGAATGCAGGATTCTGCTAGCAAATCAGAATGGAGGATTCCGCCACCCAATCAAAATGCAAGATTCCACCAGCCAATCAGGATCCCATTGACCCTTGACAGGCTCCATTAAATTCCTTGGCTCATACATCAACAACAATTTGAAGTGCCAATTTGGCCACTTTGAGGTGCATCATTGCAGCGTTCATCACATATTTTTGGTGTAGCGCCACATACAGTCAGTGTCAAGTGTCACATCCAACAAGAAGTACATAAAACTAGCAAAAAAAAAAAAAAAATTGCCACACATCAGATGCAACGCTTTTTGGGCACTCATCGGGAATCCTATTCAGCAGAAATGCGCGTGTGCAAGGCTTCACGACACCAATCTTGCTCCAGTGGCGAGTTCACAACAAATGATTGGGAAGATGTCTTCACAACACAACATATGATTGGCTCAATGTATTCACATCACACCACAAGCTTGGCTCAATGTATTCACATGTCGACGTTTGCCGAGGAAGGGGTGGGATATGTGTAGATTACAAACTAGCCCCATGCATTTCTATGGAGGATTTTTTGAGTGCTGTGTTTCCTCATTAGAAGGTCTCTGCTTGAATCAGAATAAGGCTAACTTACATGCTAGCTGTCGAAGCCAGTAGGCATAACATTAGCTAACCCTCCAGCTAAACCGCTGACTTCTTCAATTACTTGGCTTCTGAATGTAAACTGAGCAATCAGCAACTTTTCACATTCAGACATTTGTCATTGTTTTTAGGCTCACTCTATGAACATCTGGATAGCTGGCTAACTCCACCAAGAGCCTACTAGTGGTGGGAGGGTTCAGTGTTCCTACCCACTACAACAACTTGCTTAGTTTAAAGGTGCTCTAAGCGATGCTGGGTAACGTCACTTCTGTTGAGATTCAAACAAAACAGAGCTAGCTCGCTACTTCCTCCCCCTCTCTCCCATGCAATTGAAACTCCTAAACAAGCATCTCGTCTGTGATTTGGTGGAACAGTTTATGTTTTTGTTGCCGTTTTTGGAGCCTGAGCTGTCCAGAGAGTGTTTTTTACAGTGTATTCAGGACACAGGCAGCTAGCGGATGGTGAGGTGATGTTTGCTATGTGACAGGCTGGTGCCGTCTGTTGTTGTCCGTCGCTGCAGCAAAAGTTTAACTTTGACGCGAGCGACGGACCCACAATTCAGTTGGGCAACGGATGACGTAAGCCCATGTAAAGTGAACGGGATGCGTCTCCAGCACTGCAACGCACGCAACTGTGTGTGGGAGCCGTTAGACACCTTTAAATTACAAGCTATGCAACCTGCTCAGAGTGCAGCAGAAGTGTCGTTTGCCCTATTAACCCATAACTAGAAAAAAAAAAAAAACGATTTTGATGAAAACTAGCCACTGTTTAGTTTGTAATTTTTTCAGGAACAGAAGCGTGTAGAAATACACGGTTTGTAGCCACTGAGAGCTTAAAGTCTCACCTTTTAAACGAGCCATTGTATGTGTTCATAGCTATAACACAGAATATGCTGTGGCTATACAAAAATCATTAACAATGGTCTAGATTGCTGGCACTCTAGGACAAAGCTTCCGAAAACAGCTTGGCATTCAATGAGTTAAGAGTTTGTGCCACCAAAAAGTGATTTTGGAAATGTTATTTTAAGGTAAAGGAAAAAAAAAAATCTTTAGAGCTGCTTTAATGTATTGTTCTAAGTAAACATTTGTCATTGATTATTTGTTGCTTTCTCAGGTTCCTGCTGCTGTGGTGACATTTTCATGGGATGAGGCAGTGTTGGCAGACATTGCAGCTGCTGGAAAACAAAAAATGTCTGTGTTGAAGCCAGATCTGCTCGAAACTATTAAGACCCTCAGCTGAATCAATTGTCATCAGAAGTCTCCTGTCCTTTTACTCACAACTTACACCCTGAATTGTCCATCATTAATTTCAGTGCTGTGTGGCTTTGGAAGGATTGCTTATATGATGACAGAAGTCCCAAGTGTCATGCAGTGTTGCAGTGTTGCACTTCTAATAAAGTTGTTGTCAGCCATAACATGGTTATAAGGAAAGGAGAATGTTTGGGCCAAGACAGTATAGAAAATGAATAGCAGAGATACACAAACTGAAGACAGCCTTTTATGGACACCTGCAGGAACTGCTTTGGAGGCTAAGGTAGGCTATATGAAGTATCGGTCATAAGAGACGTAGATTGCAAATATCCCCACTATAGGCTAGCATCTATCATGCAGATACGTATTTCCGGTTTCCAGGCAGTTTAACTAGGAATCAGCTGATCCTGTGTGACTGAGTATCTGTTATACTGTAAAAAAAAAGGAAATAAGGAAAGGCAAATAAGGAATGCAAAGGCACAAAATATGTTTAATGAAGGAATTATTGAAAATTGCAACTGGAATTACGTCCAGAGAACATTAAACCAACTGCAGAATATCAACCTCAGTTGTCCCTTGCTTTTAAATAATGCTTTATTCAAAATCTGCAAGACTTATCTGTAATCATGGACAGTTCTTTAAATACAAGATTGTTTTGTTGTTGGACGGCAATGTAATAGCCCACCTGTAACCATTTGTATTAAAATATACATTATAGGGGTTTGGAAATTGTACACAAATGACCTGGCCTGTGAAATGATCTGTCAAGGAAAGACAAAATCGCTGATATAAACAAAACTGAGCCAAAGGCGGCAATAATGCGGGGGAAAAACATACAAAAATTACAAAAGGATGATATTCTCAGTTAAAGTATAGTAGTTATGTTTAATTACACACACCAACATGCATAGACATGTCCATGTTAAAACAAGGCAAACATCTGGTGTTGAAAAGTCTACTGCTTAATATTACAGACCCCACCTGCAAGCTAACATTATGCTTCTCGGACAACAGCTTAAGCCCTGCTGATTGTTTATACTGATGTATTTTCACCATAAACAACTTCATCAATTATACCCAAATTCTTTCAATATTATGAATACCCTACATAGACCTGCACCAGTCTTACTGTGGTCCTACTTGTTTGTAGCCTCATGGGCAAGGTAATAGAACAGCAGTAGAAGTGTTGACTTCCACTTGTTCCAGTTTGTCTGGCTTAGGTGAGCTTGAGCTGCCATTCTGTGTCAGGAATCCTGTAAATGAAATGTACACAATTAAGCACGGGGTTGTTACATTTCTTCCACACAAGATACACAGTCAGACTTGACCATGAAAACCAATTTAATTGGAATTACTATATGAGGAATGTCATCTGTATAATTTGGGGCAAAACTCCACAATATACACATTCTCTTTTTCTCCACAATATACACACTTTTTTTATGCATGATAACGTTTGGAGATGAGGTATCAAGTCATTTATTGAGAAGGTATTTCAAATGCAATGTAAAACATAAAAGGTGTCCTGAATCCGATCCTCTATTTTGAACCTATTTTTATATGTAACAATATAATACAGGCAAAGGAGTAACAATAACAATGTGATTGCTCTTGATAATATAGGGCAGAACTATGAATGCCAGATCTGCAGAAAATGTTTAGTGTTGAGACTTCTCCCTTCATTTTTTCATCAGTGGCCTGTCTCCCAGAATATCACTGGCTATATACAGTACAGATTAGCCATCTAAATGAGTAAATACTCCTACGATTTCAGTTAATGTAATTTCTCCATATTGTATTTATCTTGTTGACTGTCTAAAAAACCTTTAAATAACTATTTTCTCAGTGGAAGGTATAAACCGCCAATAAATGTATCCTGTTTTAAAGTATTGGAATTATGGAATTTTCTTCATCATTTAATGCAAAGTACTATTGAATGTAGGGCTGGGACGGTATGGATGGATTTGCGGTATACCGGTTGCGGTTACAGTCCCAGCCCTAATTGAAAGTACTGCTCAGGCTGTAACGATACAAACCGAATTGTGAGTGGTTTATCACAATTTTTGACGATACATACCTTGATTTTTTTTGTGTGTTTAAATGTCGAAACAAGTAAATAACCATAATTAATTGTTAAACATTGGTTCTCTGGTTCTCCCCCATCACACCAAAGATGTTCAGTTCATAGAGCAGTAAGTAAACCAGAAAATAATCACCTTAAAAATGAACCGATAACCAAAATAGTTGCTGATTAATTTAGTGGGGGACAACTAATTGATTAATTGTTGCAGCCCTAGCTCAGACATTTTGATCCTCAAGTCTTCAGGTTCTAAGACCTAAGGGTCGACATGTTAGACGGGAATCACACTGGAAATAACGAAGCGGCCGTGGTAATCGTAACACAACGCTCAGACAATAATAAGTTCTATCTTGTTCCTAAGTAACACAAATGGTTTGCCTAAATTGACAATTGAATACGCTCACATTGCACTTTTAAAGTTGAACCAAGTTCAACGCTCCACTTGTTCAACCCCATCCTGCACCCAGGATGTGTAAATTGACCTCTTTTTTTCACCATCTGCCAACTTGTTTAGACATTATCAACTCACCAGATTCAGTATTGATGTAGACACAGTCTTCCTCCTCATCCTCTGTATCTGCCTGAAAACCATCTGTCTCCATAACTTCTGCCTGAGAGGGAAGATTGACTATTTGATTGACTTTACATACAATATAGTCCATGAGCCAGCATCGATGCCAAGTCGTCGATGCCACGAAAGGGCACCAAACAAAATCAGTTTTATTTTGTTTGTCTATGCCCCCACATGACAAAAATCTGTGATGGACTCTCCAAACTCACAGCTAAACTGAATCAATCATATAAACCATATTTTCTGAAAAGCTTAAACCCGCAGGATGTGATCAAACATGACATGAGACATGTCCCACTCATTAGTATGCTGCCCATACATTGGGTATTGGTAAATGGCTGATATCTTTTTGGGCTGTTGAGTGGAGGTGCAAAACGCACACCAGAAAAGGAGGTGCTGGCAACCAGTAAAACACTTGCAAAAGGAGAGGAGTGCCGCACACTCCCGAGTTACACATAAGTCTTTAATGTGACAACGTTTCGGCCTGTTGGCCTTCTTCAGGTCACGTGTCCTGAGGAAGGCCGACAGGCCGAATCGTTGTCACATTAAAGACTTATATGTGTAACTCGGGAGTGTGCGACACTTCTCTCCTTTTGCAAATCTTTTTGGGCTGTAACATTAACGGTGGGTTTCCACACACCGAAATTTCGCGTCGCTCTCATTGAGGTTGAATGGAGACAAAATTTGCCCTGGCTGGGCGAAATGAGAGCGAATCGCAGAGGCAGGCAAAACAAAGTTGGCGAAAGTTGAACTTTATTTAAATGAGGACCATTCGAGAACCAATCAGGTCCGTGTCTGTGTTTGGAGGCGGGAGTTTCAAAAAAGTCTGACCAAGATGGCGGACACTACCTGAGCTGTAACACGAAAATTTGTATGTGATTAAAATGTTTCTTCACGAACATTGGCACTTGTATCAACACAAACTGTGGTTTATATGCTAGACGAACTTAGTCAGAGCACATACACCACTAAATAGGCCACTAAAATACTACTAAATAGTCAGAGCACATACACCACTAAATAGGCCACTATAGTTTCACCATCTTCACTGGAGATTTTAACCATGCTGATCTAAAAACTGTACTTCCAAAGCTACACCAGCATGTTGATTTTCCAACAAGAGGAGATAACATCCTGGACCTGGCCTACACTACACACAAAGGAGCATACAAAGCCACCCTCCCCCCACATTGGACTTTCAGACCATATCACTGTTATGCTAATGCCCGCGATACAGACAAAGGGTAAAAGCGAACAAACCGGGTTCGTAAGCAGGTAAAAGTGTGGCCTGAGGGAGCCTCCGATGCTCTTCAAGACTGCTTTGACACAACAGACTGGGAAATGTTCAAGCAGGCAGCCACTTACAACAACCGGACAGACATAGAGGAGTATACAGACACTGTAACCTCTTACATCACCAAGTGCATCGATGATGTGACCCACACAAAAGACATCATCACTGGCTAACTGGAAGCCATGGCTGACAGGGGATGTCCTCAGGCTGCTGAGGGCCAGAGACAAAGCCTACAGAGCTGGGGATGAAGCTGGCATGAAAACAGCGAGAGCCAACCTGTCCCGTGGCATCAAGGAAGCAAAAAGGAATACACTCACAAGATAACCACCCACTTCAAAGACAGCAGGAACTCACAAAGCCTATGGCAGGGCATTCAGGCCCTCACGGACTACAAGCCCAGCGCCACAGAGCTGTGAGAGCAACATCCCTCTGCTCAACAACCTGAACCGCTTCTTTGCTCGCTTTGAAGCACAAAACAGCACCTGCCCACAGAAGACCCATCCCCTCTACATGAGCAGCCCCTGTGCCTCTCTGCCGACAGCGTGAAGAGGACACTTGCTGCTATCAACACCCAGTAAGGCAACAGGTCCAGACAACATCCCAGGTCGCGGCGCTGAAGGACTGCGCAGGGGGAGCTTAAGGATGTCTTCACAGACATCTTTAACACTTCCCTGAAGCAAGCCATCGTCCCATCATGTTTCAAAGCTGCCACCATCATACCTGTACCGAAGAAAACTGCTCCATCCTGCTTCAATGACTACCGCCCTGTGGCACTGACACCCATCATCATGAAGTGCTTTGAGCCGCTTGTCATGTCACATATCAAAGCCATTCTCCCCCCACCTGGACCCCTTCCAGTTTGCATACCGAGCCAAGCGGTCTGCAGAGGATGCAATCTGCTCTGCCCTCCACCCAGCCCTCACCCACCTGGAAAAAAAGAGACTCATATGTGAGATTGCTGTTTATAGACTTCAGTTCTGCATTCAACACCATAATACCACAACAACTCATCTGCAAACTTGACAAACTAGGACTCAGTACCTACCTCTGCAACTGGCTACTGGACTTCCTCTGTCAGAGGCCCCAAGTAGTAATGCGTGTTGGCAACAATACCTCAAGCAGCATCACACTGAGCACAGGGGCCCCCCAGGCCTATGCGTGCTCAGTCCGCTGTTCTTCACCCTGCTGACGATGACTGCACTGCAACCTACAGCAACAATCACATAGTGAAATTTGCTGGCGACACAACTCTGGTGGGTCTCATCACCAAGGGCTTAGACTCAATACAGGTTGGAGGTCGACCATCTGACCCGCGTGGTGCAGGGACAACAACCTCCTGCTGAACGTCCAGCAAGACCAAAGAGATTGTTGTTGACTTCCGGAGAGGTCACACCCAACACCTGCCACTGACCATCGACGGTGCTGTGGTGGGAGAGAGCGAGCAGCACCAAATTCCTGGGGTGCACATCAGTGAAGACCTCTCTGGACCACCAACACTGCATCACTGGCGAAAGAGGGCTCAGCCTGCCTGTCCTTCCTGAAAACTCAGGCGAGCAAGTGCTCCACCAGCCATCATGACCACATTCTACCGAGGCACCATTGAGAGCATCCTCTCCAGCTGTATCGCTGTGTGGGGCGGAAGCTGCACTGAATACAACAGGAAAGCCCTGCAGCATAGTGAACACAGCTGGAAGGATCATTGGTGCTTCACTCCCCCCCTGAAGGACATTTACACCACCCACCTCACCCGCCAAAGGCGACCAAAATTGTGAGTGATGCAAGTCACCCCGCTCACAATCTGTTTGATCTACTGCCCTCTGGGAAGAGGTACAGAAGCCTGCGCCCCGCGACTACCAGACTCACTAACAGCTTCATACACCAAGCTGTAAGGATGCTGAACTCTCTCCCTCCTCTCCCCCCTCCACCCTCAGCTACATAACATCCTGGACATTGGACCCACAATGGCCGCCTGCACTCTCCACCTGCACACTTGAACACTTGCACACTTGTACACTTTACAACTTGGTGTTGTTGTCCTGAAAACACAACACTTCTGCTGCTCTTACATAACTTGCACCACTATGCCACTTTCTTTATTACTTAGGTCAAACAGTATTTTATAGTATTTTACAGTATTTGCACTAGTATTTTATTGACTGTCTATGCACAATTTCAACAAAATTTTGCTGCTCTTATTTTTCATTATTACTATATGTGCCCTCTTATTTACTTATTTACTTACTTTTTGTTTACTTGAATGTTATGTTTGTCTGTGGACTTAAAATTGGTCAAATATGTCTTGTCTTCACCGTGGGATAGTGAGAAACGTAATTTCGATCTCTTTGTATGTCTGGAACATGTGAAGAAATTGACAATAAAGCTGACTTTGACTTTGACTTTGACTTTATATATGTTAGTTTAAACACTCAAACTTTTTAGCTAGCTGAAGTAGTGTTAGTATTTTTGGACATTGGATTGCATTGTAAACCTAGCTAGACAGCTAGGCTACATGCTGCAACACAGGTATGAAATATATGTCTTATTGACCTTGTTTCTATGAACATGAATTGTTGTT